>NW_024087587.1:0-15814 GCF_009730915.1 Dioscorea cayenensis subsp. rotundata | reverse complement strand
GAAAGATGAGTAAAACTTGTGTTATGCACACAAGTGGTGGTAGAGCGTCACTCAAAAGACCGGGTCCAGCCGGAAAGCGACGCTCACCACTTATACGCATCACAAGCAAAGTCCATCCTCATACCGGCGACTAAATGCAAGCGGCATTTCATTTGCAATCATTACATTACCCCAATCGGATCAAGACATCGACGCCTCGCCAACCGTGTAATCCGGCGCCCGACCAAGCAAGATTTCACCTGGCACTTCACTCAGATCCCAGCGCAGCCACCACTCGTCGAACCCTCCCCGTCGAACCCTCTGGCTGCCGCGACCCGACCGAACCTCGACGAGTCGTGCCTCCACATCGACTTTTCAACGAAAAGCACCATTGTTACGCATTACGCAAGTGGTGAGGAGAAAGTGTCACCAAAAGATCTGGCTCTGAGTGCTGGGCGACGCTCACCACTTATACGCACTACAGCGAGTCCATCTCATAGCCGATGCGAGACTAAAGTGGCTAGTTCATTCTGCAATCATTACATTCCAACGTTATGCACACAAGCGGGTGAGCGAGAGCGTGTCAAGAAAAGACCTGGCTCTAGTGACGAAGGACGCCCACCACTTTATACGCATCACAAGGAGTCCATCCTCATACCGACGCGACTAAAGGGTTAGTTCATTCGCAATCATTACATTACCCCACCGATCAAGACATCGACGCCGCCCTGGTCATCCGGCTAACTCGGCGCCGACCAACAAGATTTCACTCGTGGCACTTCACTGACCCTCAAATACAAGCTCACCTGGGTCGAACCCTCCCTCGTCAACCCTCGCGCCGCCAGACCCGATCAACCTCGACGAGTCGTGCCCCCACATCGACTCTCAACGAAGCACTCATCATATGCATACAAGCGGCGAGGAGAGCGGTCACCAAAAGACCGGGCCTAGCGCGTGAGGATGCTCACCACTTATACGCATTCACAAGGAGTCCATCTCATACCGAGATGTGACTAAAGCGGGTAGTCTCATTTGCAATCATTACATTACCCCACATCGAGCAAAGACATCGACGCCTCGCTGGCCCCGGCGAATCAGGGCGCCGACCAACAAGATTTCACTGTGGCACTTTCACTCAGCACTCCACAGCCAGCCACCACACTGTCGAACCCTCCCTCGGTCGAACCCTCTCGGGCTGCAGACCGATCGAACTCCCGACGAGTCGTGTCCCCACATCGACTCTCAATGAAAGCACCAACGCTATGCACACAAGTGGTGAGGAGAGCGTGTCACCAAAAGACCGGGCTTCAGTGATGAAGGACGCCCACCACTTATACGCACACAAGGAGTCCATCTCATAGCCGATGTGGGACTAAAGGGGTTAGTTCATTTGCAATCATTACATTACAATTGTTATGCACACAAGTGGTGAGGAGAGCGTGTCACCAAAAGACCGGTCTATTAGTGAAAGATGCTCACCACTTATATGCACACAAGGAGTCCATCTCATACAGATGTGGGACTAAAGTGGGTTAGTTCATTTGCAATCATTACATTACCCCACCGATAAAGACATCGACGCCTCGCTCGGGCCCGGCTAATCCGCGCCGACCAACAAGACTTTCACTCAGTGGCACTTCACTGCACTCCCAGCAGCAGCCACCACTGGTCGAACCCTCCCTCGTCGAACCCTCGTCGGGCTGAGAGCACCCGACTCAAACCCCGACGCAGTCGCGTGCCCCACATCGACTTCTCAACGAAAGCACCATCATATGCACTACGCAGTGTGAGGGAGAGCGTGTCACCAAAAGACCGCCTATAGGATAGGGGTAGCCCCAACCCCTATGGCATGGTGGGGGCGTGACGCTTCACTCAACGACACTTCACTCTGCACCCCAGCTTAAGCCACCACTGCTCGAACCCTTCGTTGGTCAGCCCCTCACCCAACCCACACATAATACACAAAGTGGGATCCACAACTCCACAGACCGGCCTAGTGATGAAGGATGCCCACCACTTATATGCACACAAGGAGTCCATCTCATAGCCGATGTGGGACTAAAGGGGTTAGTTCATTTGCAATCATTACAACTTGTTTACACGTGATAACAATTACATGAATTAGTATGATGAAAGAAAAAACATACCATATCTGAAGTATTTTTCTTGTCAATCTTATTGTTTGTTTAATTCCTTCAAAAGGTTCAAAGCTGTGTAAAATTTCATGAATATCTCTAACTAAGAAGAATCTTCCTGCTGCCTGTCCAGTGTGCTATCCTCATCAGTCGGCGTGTTTATGAGTGGTGCTGTGATAGAAGCTGCAATAGAAAGAAAAAATAATACGAAATTAATAATCTCAAGAATAACGGCCAATAGGAATTTGCAGAGCAGATTGAAAAATGTCCCAGTATGGGAAAAACAAAAATCTCCACCTAGTTCCCCCATCCGACCACTGTTGTGCCGATTTTGCATAGTTTGTATTTTGCTTTTCAAGTATGGGACAATTTGTGGAGAATATAGTGAAATAATAGATAGCACTGCTACAACCTCAAGCACTACCAAGACGGCATTTGAATTCAACTCTTGTTTTAAAAAATATCCTATAAGGAGCCCAAGAGTGGCGCCAAATGAGCCAGTGCCATCTATAATCGCTGTAACAGTTGCCAAAGCTAGACCATGTCCTTGAAGTGCATTGTGAGTTCCAAGATCAGCAGATACACCAGTTGTTATAAATGCACAGAGGCCATTAACCGCTAAACCAATGACAATCATCAGTATTATGTTCATCAGCTGTGAAATATTTCCCAAAATGCCGTAGAAAATAATAGCAAGTGCACCCAGAGCTATGAATCCAGCCGCAGGATGGTCTTTAGCATTGAATAGGCCATATATACATCCAGCACAGATACTACCCAAAATCCCCCCTACATCAAAAAATAGCGTAGACAGGTTTCCAGCAGTGATGACTGACATAAGCTTCCCACCTATTTCTGCAAGAAATATGTAGAAATTAAATACATGGCAAACAACAACAAATTGCACATAACTGAGACTGGCATAGTGATGTTGCTTAAACAACAAATTCCACTCCAATTATACATGAGGTATGTATTATTCAAATGTTTGACAACAATACTGTTGAAATGAGCTGTTTCAAGATAGGGATTTGATATAATACTGGCTGAAGTAAATGAAGAAGTAACATAATCTTATTTTTATCAAGAACAGAACACAAATAAAAATAAAAGTAAAAATAAAAAAGAATAGGAATAAGTGAAAACTTTACTATTTTTACTGAGTTGGGAGGGCAACGCAGCCACGAACATATAAGCCAGAAACTTCGCTCCAAGAAGACAGCCAGCATACGGTTTAACTCCGGGTATTTGGAAAGCCGCATAGACCCTCCCAATTGCATTCATATTATTCACATCACCTTGCCCTGGGTCATTACCCTGTCTCTCTTGCGTTGTTGCTGCCTCATCTTGCCCACTCTGATGCCGATGCCGTCCCGGCCGAATGTGTCCTGTCTCTTCATCCTGATTTGGAAACTGAATACTCTCAGGGTGAGGAATCAAGAAGAACAACACCAGAAGCCCTCCCGCAACCATCATCAATCCAGGAATTATAAAAGACAATCCCCATCCACGATGAAGAGCAAAACCCGCTAGCAGGGTCCCCACTATATTCCCCATCGAAACAAACGGATTCCAGATCCCCATAATCAGCCACCAATAACCCTGTTCTTGATACCAGTTCTCGACCACTGCCACCACCCACGGCCAACCGGTCGCCTGAAACAACCCCGACAGCATCTGCAACACAAGATAGTACCAAAAAACGTGGATTTCAAAGCAGTAACCCATTCCGAAGAGGATGACTAATAGCCAACTCAAGATCATGCCCCCTGTTAGGAGAATCCCAAGATCATGACGATCGCCAAGGTGCCCCCCCCAAGAACGACCCAAAGAAATAGCAGGCAAGAAAGGCGACATCAAGACAAACAATCTTGGTGTTGCCGCCCGTGGCGTTGAACGGAGCCCAGCCCTCGCTGACGGAGTCTTTGCTGGGGGACTCGCTTAAGCTTTGAGGGATGAAGACAGGACCGAGCGGCCAAGGGGGACTCGCATAAGATTTTTGAGGATTGAGGGCACTCTGGACGATGCTTGTGGGCTTGCGAGAGACGAGGTACAAGAAGTACGTGATGAACGTGAGGGACAAGACGATGTATCCATGCGTTTTCAAGCTCCATTGCAGCCGGGGCTGGATGGACCTCATGGCCAGAGACGATGGAGGTCTAGCTGCCATCGTTGCACCCCCCCCAAACCCTAGATGATGGTTTTCTCTGATTATCAGAAGAAGAAGAAGAAGAAGAAGAAGAAGAAGAAGAAGAAGAAGAAGAAGAAGAAGAAGAAGAAGAAGAGTGAGGAGTGATCGCGGGAAGAGAACGCGCGCAGTGGGAGGGAAAAGAAAAAGGAACACGTGTCCTGATTTGAATGGACACATTTCAAATTTAAGAAAAGCGGGAAAGTAGTTAGTTACATGCAACGCCGCCATTGCCACGTGTCTTTTGTGCCGTACTGTACCTGATTAACGGTAAATAGGATAAATTTTATATTTAATTAAATATATTTATATTATAAAAATTATGAAAAAAAAAAAATTAATTATATGTGGACTTAATGTTTTTCAAGCTCTTTCTTTTATTTTTAAACAGAGATGAAAATATGGCAAAATTTGTGATTTTTTTTTATCTCATGAAATTTGACTAATCTTAAATTAATTTGATTTCATATAATTTATTTAATTATTCATCATGATTAAAAAATAATTATGTAATAATCCATTGATTAAAAACTCATGAGTATTCCACATTAATTAAAAATAATTAAATAGTGTAGTATCTGTTTTTTCTGATGCTATATTTAAATTAATAATTTAAATTCATAATGTTGTAGTGTTGTATATATATAATATTTAAAATATAAATCATAGAAGACCAAATTAATTTATATAAATTAATACCTTTTTTTCTTTAAAATGTTGTATTCTAGATTGATCAATGTATGTGTATATATATATATATATTTTTTTTGAAATAAATGTGGATAAACCACAGCTTTATTGAATAAAAAGAGACAGAGAGTACAAGATAAAAATCTCTCACCGTAAGTGAGGAGAGGAACTAAAAACAACAGGAAAAATAAAAGAGCAGGGAGAGAAGGAGCTAGGGAAGGCGTGAAGACACTGCCTCGCCTCCTCAAGCCTATCCAAGCCATCAAAAGGAGCAACTACTCCCTCGCATGATCGTAGTCCGATTCTCCAACGGGGTTTGAGTCTCGTCGTGTCAGAAGTTAAGAGAGCGCTTGATTTTCGTAGAAGCTTCAGCTGAGGGACCGGTTGTCGACTATCTCCGTGAATTGAGAACCAAGAGAGGAGCATATTAGCAGTTTTAATAAAGATATTGAAAACCGATAAAGCAGTCAAATGGAAAATACGAGTGTTTCGTTCAATCCAAATATTCCACAAGATTGCACGAGAAATAAGATCCCAGAGGGTTCGGTGTTGTGGGATAAGAGATGGAATCCAAGAAGTCCAACGAGTGGGAATTGAATGTGGAGAAAGGTTGAAACCAAGGATTTGAGAAAAGAAACCCCAGAGACGATTGGAGAAATCACATTCAAGAAAAAGATGGTTAATATTTTTTGAAGCTTTGTGACATAGAACACAAAGGTTCATGGAGCTTTGAGTGTTGCACCCTCTTTTAAAGAGATTTGTGAGAGTGAGAATTTTATCTTCCCAGCGAGCCAGCAGAAAAGAGTTATTTTTCATAGGACAACGGGTTTTTCAGAAATGAGAATAAAGTGGACTACGCATTCCACCATCAATGAGGAATTTATAAAATGATTTGACAGTGAATTTTCCACTTTGTGTATATATTTATACTAATGACTTTTATTTATTTATTTATTTATTTTAAAAAGAAGGAATACATGGTCATGACTCACGTGTGATGCTCTTTTTCATGCTTTGAAACCCGAATGGGCACATAATTGGGTTCTTCCGTCTCATATAGGCTCAAAACAAGCAAAGTAATGTGCCAACTCAATGATTTATAGTCATAAATAGAATAATAATTGGGTCAAGAGGTCCAACAAGGTGCAACACACTTGACCACTTCTCTTTCTCAAACAGCCACGACCACGTAGGATGAGCCCCATTTCCTAGTCCATTTTACACCCTTGTACCGTTCTGTCACCTTCCTATTTATTTTTTCCTCTTAATTAATATTAGGGAAAATTACTGTTCACCCCTCGTAATTTTCAAAACTTCCCAAAAACCCCCTCCTACTTTTACACACCACGGACAGCCCTTCCGTTAGTGTTTAACTTCTCTTTTACCCCCTACCGCTCACTTCAAATGGGTCCATGTCGTGAAATCCCATTTTTGGCCCCTCGAAAATAGTGGGAAAGGAAAGCGCCAAATCACATCATGTTCAACCTTTCAAGGGCTTTCGCTGGTTTCGATAGACAATGCCAAGGAGTTACATTACATCTTGTTATTCTCCTCATTATCATACCCGAAATATATAAATCGGCTTTTCGAATGTAAAAATGAAATTGATTTCCATCGGATCGGGTCAAGCGCACTTCATCTTCAAACGAATGTAGTCGATTTTTATCGTCGAGGCGCAGCACGTGCCATTGTCGTCTTCTCGCTTATGGTTGTAAAGTTGTATTACGACGAGAAGAACAGTAATTACGATGAGTTCATTTCGTCAGTAAAGTTCTTCCTCGCTTATGGTTATCTATTTGTATATTTTTAAATAATGTTTAACTATTTGCTATTATCCGCTTAAATATTTTTACTAATATGTTTAATAATTGTCATATCCGCTTTAATACTTCCCATCTCCGCTTAACATTATCTTTACATGTATAACTATTCATAAACGTGTAAATTCTCAAAGTCTCCGTGAAAACGGTGATCTTTTCGCTTGATCCCGAATTGTCTGGCATGTGGCACGCTGGCGGGTAGCAAGAGATCAGGTATCCCGTACGTAGAATTAATGACGGGCATTAATTCTTACGACGCAGTAACATAAATTTCCAACACCCGCTCGCTCTCATCGACCAATGTCGGCCATCGCGTGCTTTAACTTTTTTTCCTGGATCACGAAGAGTCACCGCTCGTGGACTTCACACCATAAATAACTGCGAAGAACCCTCCCCACGACAACCACCCTCGTCGTCCTCATCATCCTCCTCCTCCTCCTCCTCCTCTTCCTCCTCTTCCCACGGACAACCACTCTATCCCGAAAAGCGATGTTTCGTGAGCCTTCTTCCCTTATCTTGAGAATCATCAGCCGTAATCACCGAACTAGTTAAACTATCTTTTTCTCGCCTGCCGAAAGTCCTCCCCTAATCGCCTCGAACGCAGAGGATTCTCCAGTGCTGGACGACGGGAAAGCAATTAAGAGAGCATTTCGACTTGGGTATGAAAAGAAAGTTTTCACGTATCGCGTGATTGCGGAGGATTCTCTGAGGAGGGAGATCATGAAACATCCTTTAAGACGGGGTCGACATTTACCACTTGAGACTTTCTCGTTAACGCTTAAGAAAATGACGCCGATGTACAAAGCTCATATACGCTACGTGTTTAACCATCGTGATCGCTCGCTTAAGTCCTACCACGACACATCGATTAATAGTCGCTTTTCATGAATGTGTGTTGTTTAACCTTTTTTTAATGTTGGACGCTTTTGCAGTGTTCAAGTCGACGCGCTTGTTATGCAAACCGCTGGAGCATCTCGAATGTACATGACACTTGTTTCGCTATACGAGGGTCGAGTCGTGAGTGTCCAAAGTCCGAGCGGACGTCAGAAATGTTGTAAATGTTGTAAAATCTTTGTAAATGTTGTAAATGTTGTAAAATCTTTTATAAATAAAAACGAAACAATCGTATTCGATCGTGAACTTCCTGAAATTTAAACTGAGACCTAGTAAAAACAATGTGGGAAACAAAAAAACGCTCATCAGTAAACAATAGAAAAAGTTAAACAATACTCAAGTTACTCTTTTAAAACAATGACAACGGTGTTTAAGAAAAAATACGTAAATATGTTTAAACAAATGACTCAGAGGTACCCATCTAGCGAACGCTGATGTCGCTGAAAAGCATTCAATTTAAACAATAACATATTATTTTTACATGATATAGACTTTTAGTTAAACAAGTTAACCGTTATTTTAAACACTATATGTATCCTGCTTTAAACATAAAAAGCTCGACGCTTACTACGTAGACTCATGTTGAGTCGAGAACTTTCATCTCGAACGATGATAACATGTCTTCCTCGCGACAATGACATATATTTCCCTTTTTCGCCCTTGGGATGGAGGGAAAAATACCGCCCAATCACATCACGCCTAATCTAACCTCTATGCATACAACTGCAGACTTTTTTTGTTTGCAGCTCGACGCTGCTTTGTTCTTTACATCTTCTACTTCTTCTTCGTCGTCTTCGCTTTTGTTCTTCATTTCATTAGGTTTCAGACTGATTTGGTTTTCGACCGATATATTACGGAGAGTTTTTGTGGTATCGCTAGATTCAACTGGGAGGGAAGAGTGCTAATGTTCACTGCTCGCACTTTTGGGAATTGGTGTTAATGAGATATGTGAGCCGATGGGGTCTCAAGTTTCTCTGTCGTGGTTAAGTTCATCACACCGGATGGATATAAAACGGTTTCGCCCAATAGAAAACGATGTCGACTTCCATCGGATGTGTCACGTCCCACTCCATCTTCAAATGTGTCAGTAGTTGATCTTGTCGTCGAGACGTAAAAATGTGCCATCGCTGAATCCTAAATGAAAACGAGGTTTACTCGTCTGTAGTTCCTTTTCTTTTAATTATTTCAATTGTTCTGGGGTCATTATCGTTTAAATACGTCCGCCATCGTTAACATATCAGTACTAGTCCTTTACGTTATTAGTTAATTGTTTAAGTATTTAATTTAACGCTTTAACTATTGTCATTATCGCTAAAACATTATATTCTCCGCTTAACATATTGATCTTTTCATTCGATCAAGTGTCAGGTGAATTCGGATTCGCGAGTGCTCCCATTCATCCCCATAGGCGACTCCCTCGACGGCTGGGATGTCTTACTTCCTCGCCGATCATTCTCAAGTGTTGTCGCTGGATATTGGTCAACGCTTTTGACGGTGTCGAACATTTCGTGGATGTACTCGAAATCATGCAATCAAAAGGAATTTTGACTTCAAATTCATAAAGAACTAAAAACATCGGGCGATCGTGGAATGCTGCCGATGGTTGTCGCTGGCGCCTTCACGCATCAAAAAGAGTATAACAAAAAAATACTTTCGTAATCAAGACAATCAACCCGTCACACACTTGCGGTGGCGGTATAGGTTCGAGGCCACATCCGAAAAGCGCCCAAAAATGGGTTAGCGACGAGTGATTCGAAGCTCAAGGACCGCCCCTCGTACAAGGCCATCGACATTCGAAGGACATGTATGCGGGAACATGGTGTCCACATACCATACAAGCGTGCTTGGTTGGGAAAAGAGCATGCCCGGGTGGTCCTCGACTGCAGCCGACATCTCCGACTATGATCGCTTTGCTTTTGGTACGTGGATAAGTGCGGTCGAGACAACCTGCAGCTATGGCGATCGTGAGAGAGACTGCGTGATCGCTTTTAAACGTGCATTCTTTTCTTTCGTGGGCGTATTAGGATTCAAGAGGGCTTGCAGCGTCATTGCTTTCTCGATGGTACCCACCTCCTTGGAAAAAATATCGGGTACACTCATCGTGCCACGGGGAAAGATGGTAACAATGGTTTTCCACGTCGCCTTCGTGATAGTCGACAACGAGATCCCGACGCCAATCGGACTTGGTTCATATCTCAAGTCAGCGACGCCTTATACGAGGGTGGAGATTATCATGAGATAATTACCTTCGTGTCGGACAGTCCAAGCGGCCTCGTGAGCGTAATTGGCAGAGTCTTCCCTTCTTCGCCACACGCTGCATCGCCTTCGGACATTTGAGGCCAATTTTACGGAAAAGCCAAATGCTCGACTCTGGGAAGGCATCGAGGGAGGAGTGCTCGGTTCATATGCTTCAAGATTGCGCTGGGCATCCACTCGCTAAAGATTTCGACGATACCGCTGAATGAATCGCAGCCATATCACCCGAAGCTCATCACCGGGTCGATTAATAAACTGGATATGCACATTGGTCGAATTATCTCGCTCTGAGGTGATCGTTGGGGCTGAGATGTATTCGAACGTCGCTGAGTCGCTCAATGCTTGATCAAGGAAGCTCGCCATTTACCGCCGATGTAAAATGGTCGACTCCATAAGGTCTCGCGAATGTTGATTTACACTTAACATTTAGTATTACCCTTTAAACATTCTCAATCTTTGTTTAATTACACTTTTCTCGACTTTTAAATATTAATCATTTCGCTTTATTTAATTACAATAATGTTTAAACATGTCGACGTAATTATTTAACCATCACCGCCTTTGTTTAACCTTATTTGCCGTGTCGAGTCGACGCGCATGTTATGTAACCCAGGCTGAGCAAGCGATCAAACGGGAGACCCTACTTACGCCCGTACATACATCTCGGGTTAGAGATCATTGTCGAGGACAAACGAAATCTGCGTGTTGGTCAGTGTGTCGACGATCGCTACGAGCGATCGACCAATCACAAGAACTCCGGATCTCGCCATCGTAACTTGTTCATGTCGAAGGTGGCAAGTTTATGGTATCCCTGCAGAAACATGCTTTACGCAGCAATAATGCAGATGCACACCAACGACATCGATTTACGAAGCGGGTACTTCACCGTCGATAATTACAAACCGGCATACAAATGAGTTATATTCCCCATACCCGACGATGACAGCCTTCGGGACGGAATCGCGAGCTTCGCTTTGCATCACCGCGGATTAGAAGGCGCTCAGGGCGGCCTAGACGAAAGAGGATCGAGTCGCAGCGTTTGATGTCCGCGAAGTTACATGCAGCACTCACGCCAAGGATCCGGCCACAATCGACGATCTTGCAATGAAACTGTCACGACTAGGCATCGTTAATAAACCGACGACGATGTGTGGAAACATTGTGTATTTATAACGAATTGAATGTATTTACACGGAGACATTGTTATTTTTAAACGGATACACTCGTAATTTGAAATATTTCTAACCGATGTTTAAACGATATATGGTATATTTAAACAATGAAACGGAAATGTACACAACTACAACGAAATTAAACAATGAAATGAAAACTCGAATGAAATTTAACCCGCCTTACAATTGAAAAACAAACAAAAATTTACATCGAGATATACAAGTCATGTTCTTCAAAAACAAAAACAATGAATTGAATCGTGTATTGATGGGCAACTTTCCATATTTAGTTAAACAATAAGTGCATTCATTTAAACGAGAAAGTGTTATTTTAAACGGGCACACCGTAATTTGAAATATTTAAAACCGATGTTTAAACGATATATACTATATTTAAACAATGAAAGTGAAATGTACACAATCACAACGTAAATTAAACAATGAAATAAAAACCGAATGGAATTTAACCCGCTTTTACAATTCAAAACAAACAAAATTTACATTAAGATATACAAGTCATGTTCTTCAACACGAAAAACAATGAATTGAATTTGTCCGATTTACATTTGAAAACAAAATCGACAATGATATACAAGACATGTTATTCAAAAATGTAATTTAACCCGGGCGACGACACCCCTTTGTCATGGACGCCTACCGCCTCCCTCCTAAGTATGCGTAACATACCGTAATCCGAGGTAAGGAACGCCCGTCTGCGGTGAGTCGTGAATCTCTCACCCCACGAACTGCTCGATAAACCGCATGACGACGCGACGCTAATCGACGCCTTGTGCTGCGGGGTTTCGTGTCGCGAGCACGAGCGGGTACTTTGTTGCCGTCGACTCGCCTAACTCCATATCGACACAAAGGTCGAATAGATTCCACTGCCGAGATATGCAAGTCGAGATTAGAATACCGATTTAAATACCAAACTGTATATTAATCGGACATAATTAAAGAACTTACCATGTCCAACGCCGTCCTTATCGCATTCCTGACACGAAGAATAATGCCTCGTATTCTTGTTTATCATCGTCTGTGACGCACGACATGGAAGTGGCCATTCATGATTATCGGGAGGACGACAATTAACTTCACGCAGGTCATGCAGACAAAGATCCCCGATCATAGCCATAATCGTGTCATGTGCGTCGTCTCGCTGACATAAACAAGCGTAAGCGTCCCTGATGATGGAGGCGCGCTTCTTGTAAGGATATGGCTCTTTGCTCAGCGACTTTTGTATTATGCATACGAAAGCGCCCATCACATCATCAGTGACCATCTCCTTCCCTCGAGACAGTATAACCTCGTCAGCGCGTAGAGTGCCGATACGGCTATTCTTCCACACGTACGATCTTACGAGGTTAAACGATAATAGATATTAGAAGATTCATATCAGAAATATTTTAAATGATATTATCAATTGTTACACGATATTATATATAATTAAAGCGGTAGGCTAAAACTTTAAAATGATAACATAATTGTATTAAACACTATTAGGTAATAGTTAAACACTATAAGAAACTCTTTAAACAATATCATAAAAAGCGTTACACTTACCCGTCCATGAGGCGCTGAGGAAGATCCTCATCGACTCCTGTCGATGTTGTTAAAACCACTCGAGCCAACCCATTTCTTCTTCTTCGAATAAAAGCTTTCCGAGCCGTCGGTCCAATTTTGATTGGCTCTTGATCATCTCTCTCGTTGCTCGGTCGGGGGTCTTCATCAAGCATCTTCCTTCGATCGGGGAGCGATGGCGTATGACATCAGCTGCAGACATCGCTCACATTGTTGTTCTTGTTGTGGGATTGTGTGCGACCGATCTTGAGGGACGGCGGCGGCAAACGACCAGAACCGCATCCTTCACATGGTTCTTGTTGTGGTGGGATCGTGTCCCCGCTGGGCTGCTCGACGCTTGTCAGCCACGCAGCCGACGGCAAGCGGATCGGCGATCTTCTCAATGCCGTAGCCATGGCACAGCGATCATGGGAGACACACCCTTAACTTGTTCTCGACCCCGAGGATTGCTGTCCATCTTTCTGACGCCGATCTCGCCGACCGGTTCCACCGGGTCGAGCGATTTCATCGAGAAGAGAGTCAGCGACCTTCATCGACGGCAGCCAGACACATCATCTCGATGTCCTCACGCTACGTGCCAGTGTCATCGGCGGCAGACTCGATGCGACATCGACTAGCCGATAGTTGTTACGTGTGTTCATCGTCGGTAGCGGTGGAGACGGAAGCGACGATTGCTCCTCTTTTTCGCAAAAAGTCTGCTTCGAATGTGCACCGCCTGGAATGACCTTCCCTGATGATGTCGTCGTCAGTCAAATTCAGCGCCTCGTTCGTCGGTGCCGGTTCTTCGAGGGATGGCCGCCCGATTGTGACACGTGCTTGCGCACCGTCTCGCATGTCGGCAACCGGCTTCAGTCGTCGTCGCGTACTGCGTAGAGTTGCGGTGACGTCGTGATATCGGTGCGGTACTGTGATCGGAGGCTACCCGTGCTGTCGAGAAGCATGTTATGCGTGGTGAAGAGTTGTTGCTGTCTAGGTAGGGGGTAGGGAGGGCTTCTCGCAGCGTCGAGGAATCGTCTATGCGCGTGGTGAGTTTGGAAGTAGGAGAGTCCAGGCCAGGCGCGCACGATAGAGCTTCACTCTCGTCCGCGCTCGAGCGAAAGTGGTTCGGGAGCGATGGCATCCAGTCCGTCCGATTGGCGCCAACAAATATTTCTTCTTCGACGATGCCGGAACTCCGGAAACTAACATATGTAAAACCAAACAATTTTCAGAGATGACATTCATTTTAAACTATAAAAACTATATGTTTAAACGTTATAGAATATAATTAAGCGAGAGAAGCAAAAATATTTTAAACCATATATGAATAAGAGTTAAGCGGTAAATACTAAAGTTAAACGCTAAATAAAATGTTTAAACATTAAAGACTTATGTTAAACGATTGTCCATGATTTATTACTCTTTCCGATTGAGCGACGTGAAGCTACGTTTCTCTACCGTCGCTTGCTTCCGAGTGAAGATACTTTCGCCGTGTAGCAGCGATCGCTTTGGGATCTTCTTAGAAAGCGGACTTTTCTTCCCGTTCCGTCGACTCAGTAAAACCAGACGTTAAGCGCGACGGCAACCCTTAATGTACCTGTGTTGGTCTTGCTTCGGCGCATCTATCTTGCACTTTCAGGCGCGCTTATGGAATATCCTCCATAAGCGGCACTGAAATGCGCCTGCTTGTCGTGTCGCCCGCAGGTCAGTAGATCATCGACGCATCAGCGATCCGGTTCGAACCAGCGTGATGTATTTTGGGAAGAAGGGAGTCATCGTGAGGTACGCCATCGAGGTTTGACAAAAGTATCTTCTTACTCACTCACGTCGAACAAGTTGCGCTGAGTGCTCTTGATGGAGTCGTCGTCTCTCGTAGGTCTTTGATGAGATACAGAGCGCCGAGCCTCGACACGTTTTCTTCTTGGCGAAGACCAGCTGCGTCGCCGCATACGCACTCGAGACCGAGGGCCACGTCTTGAGGTCTGAAACTTCGGTGAGCTTTCCCCGATCCACGAATTTGTAGTGCGACCATCGTCAGCTGCGAAAAGAGAATCAGAAGGGCCCTATCGGTATATGGCTTCGACTCTCGATTGAGCAGCATACGCGGTGTCCTTCGAATAATCTCGTGTGGGGGTCGTGTTAGCTTTCAATTCGGGCTAAGGTTCTCACTGACCGATTGCCAAATAGCAGCGCCCGTTAACTAGGTTGACGCCATAATCACTGGCTGCGGTATTAATAGTTTAGCGGAAATATAAGGTTTTAAAGCGGTAAGCTCTCGGTTATTAAGCAGAGATAAAATGTTAAGCGAGACCCATTTTGTTAAAAAGCGAGATCGAGAATACTTAGCGAGGAGAACAGACAAATGTTAAGCGTAACATCTCATTTCTTAAACGTCGACCTACGTTTGTAAAAGCTCGCAACCATATCAAAGCGAAGCGGAAAATGTACATTATAAATATTACACAAATCATAACAATCGACTATTTCGAGTAGTGTATACATGACAAATGCTGAAAAACAAAACAAAACCCTACGAGAAATCTCCTATGGACTAACAAAACCCAGTGGAAATCCCTACTGAGACTTGATATCTTCGCAACAAAAGCAGGAGCGTAAACAAAAACCGAAAAATCTTTCTTTGTAATGAGCAGTTAACATAAAACCATACTCAATGCTAGATTGCGAAAGCGATGAAATGCCCGCTGAGTTCTTGTGAGGGGACTATCTTCGAGATCTAGATTGGAAAGGGAAAAGGCGATGAAATGGCAATTCTGGAGGCTTGCGCCGGTAGAACAACCGGAGCGACGGAGTGGAAAAGGCGAAGGCGTGAGTTGAAGAAGCGGTCGCAGCTCCGATAGATTAAGTCTACCAGTCTTACCCTCACGGAAAAGCGGCTTCCTCCTCCGATCGCGAGGATAGGCATGACACGACTCCCCATGCGAGGCGTTTTAGGTCGCAAAAATTTGAAACTGACAGGTCGCGTCCAGATTCTACGTTTGGGGGTTTTGAAAAGCGTAGGCTTTTAAAGAGGAGGGTTTTGGGGGATTGCCAATAGCAAAGAATTGTTTTAGCGATTTACAGACTTAAAAGGGTTTTTAGCCCAATTTCACTTAGATTATT
>NW_024087586.1:0-21885 GCF_009730915.1 Dioscorea cayenensis subsp. rotundata | reverse complement strand
CGCTCCCTTTTCCTCAAAAACTTGTCTTGGAGTTGAGTATGAGCTTGCGCTTTGCACACGTTGGCGGTCGTCTCGAGAAAGCTACTGGTTGAATAGTATACTTACTTGCGCTTCTTTCACAGAGATAAATAAGTTATATGACCAAAAGCGAAGAAAAGAAGTAGAAATGGCGCTTTCCTTAAGCGTCCAGGTCGCGCAGGCGATACGATTCTTGGTAAAAACTAAGCATTGGATTCGGAGTCTCTACGAGAGAATAGCTACCAATTTCCACTGCTCTATGCGGATCATGGGATAATGTTTTACTGAAAACTATGAAATTGAAAAGAGTCTCTTTGAAAGTGAAATAAATACTTTTCTTGGTCACGCACTTAGCTAGAGGCTCTGCATGCGAGAAATAAACCATCGCTGACTGTGACCTTAAAAGAAAAGAATAGCTGTTATTGCGGGAGTATGAGGACTTTACTTTTGCACAGTGACTCATTCGAAAAATGAGGTTTTGGCATAGATTAACTAGCTAACTAGATGCGTCCCCGGCCGTGGAAAGCAAAATGCACACGACGACTGGACTGGTTCGAGGCGGTCGATCAGCGACAAAAGCCCTCTTTTCTGATCGGAAGCTTTTCGTACTTGACTATAAAGAAATGGATCTTTCTCCTCGTGAAGAGGTTATTGGGATCACGATCCCTTCAACCGTGTTGCCTTGGCGTGGAAGGTCATGCCAGATAAAAGAGATAGTCTTATTGTTAGCGGCTTTTTCAAGATCGCGATGTAAGAAAGTCAAGCAACGATGAGCATTTTGATACATCTATGCCTTTTCGCGCGGGTGAGCAGCGGTTACCTTTGCGGTCTTCATAACGCAAAGGGAAAGCATCATCCCTATAAAGGCTGTTGCTAAACAAAAAGAAATTCTTTTTCACATTCAACCGTGAAGCAGTGCGACTTGAACAATCAAAGCTACTACTCTTCCCGCTGTGACTACGAACAATTGTGACTAGTGATTACGCCCTACTTTATCAAAAACCTATTTTAGAGCTTAAAATCAAACTCATTCTATCACAATTATGAATAATATTTGAAAAGAAGTCATACTTTCGAGCCTATTCGCAGAAATAAGAGATGCTAAATCGTCTTCTTATCTTGTTTTAGAGAACCTTTCCTTTGCCCGTCGAATGAAGAGGCCTCTCTTTCGGGATGAATCAGCGGATGACCCGGGCCTACCATGTTCCATTGGTTTTGCTCTTTTTTTTATTGTCTAGAATGTTTGTAAGAAACATTTTTAAGACCCCTCAATGACGTAAAGTGGGTGATACTCTCCCAAAGTCTCGAGGCCAGTTCCTACTAGGTGATTCTAGGGGATATCGACACGTAATAGAATAGAGCTCCCAGCTTGGCGGGTGAATAACCTTTGTTGATCCTAGGTCCATTCCATCTCCATGGCCTTAAGCGGATGTGAGCGAGATCTCCTCCACTAAAGGACCAGAAGTCTCGCTGAAGAGCGACGAAGAACAATAGGGACAGGAAATGACCCAGCTCTTCCTGACATGGATTGGAAGGAAGGACCCTCCACGATGAGTGGATTGTGACTTTTTGTTCCGGCAAAGATGACCACTGCACCTATTCATTGAGCACCTTTTTACGACTCCTTGTGATCTTTAATAGAGCACCTCTTAATCTGCTTGATTAGCCGAGGCTTAGGGCGGAATAGGAGGGAAAGGCTTTCAATTCTATATCTATAAGAGCCAGTTCTTCATAGCATTGTACATGGAAGGCCAATAAGCTAGTCATTCTTATGTTGGAATCCTTCAGCGAGATTACTGTACGTGAAAAGAAGCTTATCAATCGTTCGCAATACTCAAGCTCATAAATCAAAGGTAATCAATGGCATATTTGAGCGCCTCACCTTTGGATCTTCACACGGGTAGGATGGGGGATGTTAGCGATCGTTTTGAATTAGAAAGATTGGCCGGAGGACTTGAATTCATTAGCATTGGGCGATTCATTCAAAGTCTATAAAAGGATTGAGTTAGGAACTTTGAGGCATGTCGAAGCTATAGCGACGTCCTACATGCCAGTTTCAGAGTCTCATGATCAATTCATCAGCTATCAAGAGTCCGCATCCACATCAAAGTAGACAACTATCTTCCGAACTTAGACAAGAGGAAAGAAACAATATCCATAATCATCAATATCCGGGTACGTACATACATAAAAGACTAGAAAAATCGGCTCATAGTTGAAATGAGGTGAAAAGATCGCGATTTGCCACAAGTTTTCAAAACTTCGACAATGGGATGATTAGATGTCGACACTAAAACTCCATAGTGGACGCTCGGTGAGCTATCGGTCAATTCCTCCCTAGAATCCCCTAGTGTACAATCAATCCCATAGTGGGCTAGATGATCCCTCTTGTCTTGATATGGGAAAAGGAAAAAGACTCAAGAAGCAAAATGACATAGAGGTTCTCACCCAACCCCCGGACCGGGCTAGGAAAGGGCGACCGAGCTTCTCATCGTGAAGTTCGCCCATTAAGAAAAAGAACCCGTGAAGGCGATTGGTAGTTCGGATCATCGGTATTCATTACTCTCGTTAAGCTGGGTCCTCGAAGATAGATCACTGCATAAGGTTCACAAAGCCATTTGTAGGCCCGGCCAAACACATGTTTTGAAACTTGTAAGACCCTCTTTCTTTATTGTCTTTTCTCATTAGGAGACCCGCCTAGACTGCACGTGATCCTCGTGTGTGTGAGTGAGCAAGAAGCATAAAAATGTTGTTTTAAGTCCATTATGGAGTATGGGATCACAACAAGCGTGGCATAAAATGCATTGGGTGATCGAAGGCATGGCCATTACTTGCCAACCATCTTGTCCGATTATATAAAATATGCTAAGGGATGCCAAAGCCCTATCGAAACATGGACCGATGCGGCATGTACCAGCCTTCATCCCTGATCGATCCGCCGAAACCGCACCTCAAGCTTTGATCCCTTGTTTCACTCTGGACCGATCACACGTAGGAAAATATGCCTTGGCAAAGCTCTGCCTGACAGGATGAAGTTCCGCCCAGCTCACGACGCTGAGAACCAATCGGGAAAAGGAAGAGAAAAGCTAAACAACTCGAGGCGGTACTACGCACCCGATTGCCTGCATAGCCGCTCTTAAGCAAATGAACCCGTGGAGTGGATAAGAAGGCCTTTCTTACAAACGATCTTCTGCCGAGTCCCCTCAGCTCATGCGATAATCAGGACAGAGAGAATGGACTTGATTCACCTTTGCCCAAAAGCCTTCCGGCAAGAACGAGAGCAAGAATTTCCACGTCAAGTAGGAAGTCCCCTCACTCTCGTCAGTTGTACATACGTTACTTTCCATTGTCATAGCGAAGATTTCAATGCACTACTGCGTGTCGGGAAGTTCCTTCCTTAGCCTAGAAATCAAGTCTTCTTTGAAACCCGCCAATCCATCTTTAAGCGAGAGTTGGAAGATCTAGCCAAGGTAGGTTTCAATACGCAGGCGAACAGCGGAATTGCACAGCACTTATATCAAAAGCAATTCGCGCACGAATGTATACGATCATCAAATGTAGAGGAACTTCCACCCCTTTTATTTAGTGCTCACTCATGCAGAAAGGTGACCTCAGTGCTGCGACCAGGTCCCCCCAATTTGGCTTCCTTGAACGGCTCGGCTTTAGGACCACCTACCAACTGATCAATTCATTCAGTTTTGTTTTGAGGCAATAGATGGGTACAGGGTTAGCTTCACTTACTTCAACCCTTTCACGTGAACCTTATTTCCAAGTATTTAGGAGACTCTTGTGAAAGCCCTTTTCATTCACACCGGTCGAGCGCTGTTCATTTCTCGTTTGACTTCGGGCGAGCTGGCCGAATCATTTACCCATGACTTCCATTCTCCACCTGGCTTAGCCTTCATCCGGCGTCCGAATCGGAACACACTGGTATGGCAGCTTTGATTGGATAGACACTTTGAGCTATAGCGGAGATTACCAATAGCACCCGATAGACTAACGAAGGCCACTTTCAATTCTTTCAAATTTCGGGGATGCATGCGAGCCATCCCACGCGAGCCACTCGGGCATGGCGTCAACAAATAACTACAATTAGACCCCCTCGAACATTAAGACCATAATAATAATAATGCCTCTCATCGAAAATCTGGCGAAAGTCTATGTGCAACGAGATTAACTCGGAAGGACGAACTCGGAAAACTTCGACGAGGAACTAAACTAATAGAATGGTCGGAACAAGCTTCCAAAGCAACCAAAAAGAAATAAGAAAGATTTCTTAGTAAGGGTATTAGAGTACGCGATTCCCCGCTTCATCGAATGACGTCAGTATATCTTAGCTACCGCGAGCAGCACCTCTGCAGCTAAGAAGCCAATTGATATCCTAGTTGGATGCCTTCCGCTGCCCGTCGCATCGTAGTCGATACCCAAAGACTTTTTGAGACTAGCTGCGAAGTCATGCGAGGCGTCATTCGGCAGCAAAGCGAGGGAGCCCGCTAAGGTGCGTAAAAGCAATTCAGTCCATCCATATAAAGTTCTATTCGAGGGAGGAGCAGAACACACTGCTAGAGGGGGCCCTAAAAGCTCTTATTAGGCCCATGACCCCACAAAGAGAGGAAGGAATCGGGAGAAAGGGGCCTTCCCTAATCAGTCGAAGCTAGGTCTTAAGCAAATGATGGCCTAAGAATGGATCTACCATTCCGATCGAAATCGAGCAGACTCATTCTTCGATAGTCGATCCGAGAAAAGACCAACGAGATCGGCTTTCTTTCCGCTCGATAAAATAGTAAAATGCACTGTGGGGGAATAAGCTCCTAGCATATTTTCGGGACGACTTTCGTTTCATATTCACCAAGTCTTACAAGATCCGAATATGAATGAGATTTCCCACGTGCCATACCATAAGTACTTTACCATTGGGAATGTTACTTCTACCGAAGTCATTGACTTCAGAAAGAGAAAGATCATACATCATCGGTTTGGTATCCCAAAAGAAAAACCACCAACCATGACTATGGATAGAGACCCACAGTTCACAAGCAACGAATGAAGCCTATGCTTTTTTGAAAGACTATGGTAGCATTAGCTGCTACATTTATTATGCTCAAGCAAATAGTGTAGTAGAAGCAACAAAGAAGGTTCTGAAGAACTGCGTTGCAAAGATGGTTTTTTTTATACCGGTAGCTGCTTGACTAGGGATTGTGCCTTAAAAATCTACTACTCGACTGATTGTCCATATGCCGCTAGTGTTCAAAGCAAACACTTAGATGGAGAGGTAAACCTAAAGAGATTCTTCTGTCCAGTGGTACCACTCCGCTTTCTTTCTATAATGGACATATGTCCTCCACATTGTCTTAGCAAAGGTTTCAACCTCTGCCTACATGTCTGGGAGTTTGCTCCCTTGCTCCATTCTGACGATATGGATGAAATCCGTCTTCCCATGAGCCACCTTCACACCTTTTTGTCTTTTTCACCCCCTATCATAGTCTTTCTTTCTTTCGAGAGGTTTGGCTTTGGGAAGTGGGAATATGAATTTGGGTTCCACCCATGGTTAAGAGCGAGTCGACATATCAATCACCCTTTGTTTTCTCTTGGTAGTTTATTTTTATCTTCCCTTACTGCGAAGTGATCGCAGGGAGCTTTAAAGGAAGGTTCTTTATTTTTATTCGAGTTGTTGAACTTCACGGCGCTTGTTTCATAGGAGTAAAGTTCGGTCTCCTATGGAGTCGAGGGGGTGTGGGTTGTGTCAATACATCTGAGAGAAGATGATATCGCCAACCAAAAATCCCCCCGAGTTAACGGCGGACGTAAGAGTGCCTAGAAAGTACTGGAAGAGAGAAAGTACCGCGCCCAAGAAAATAATAAACACTTCCTACTTTTTTAGAGTTAGCCCTTCGAGTCGAAAGAACAGACTAAATCGATAGGAGAGGTCGTCAGGCACAAGGGGGACCATAACCTATAAGCTATAAATAGGGCAAAAAAGAAGGCACAGAGGACCCGTACTTCTTTGAGGATAGGGGAGATACGATCATGAAGTAGGAAGCCTTATTTTTTGAAATCCCGTACGTAAATCAAACCTTAACTTAAGAAGAATTAGACCAGTAAAATCCACGGGTTCGGAAGAGGGACGGGAGGAACAAAAGGGGCGAGCCTCGAGAAAGTGTCTTTGGGAAGGCCCCAAGATTGATAACCCGAAAGCTTCCCCTTATGACTTGAGTGTGCTTACCCCACTATGCCAAACCAGTTGAGTGCAAGGAGGTAAAAGCAGAGGAGCTTTCGGGTAGCTCAACCAGGCAGCGGTAGCTAAGCGGCTCGACCAAAAGGAAAAGGCGCAAGGGAAACATAGGTAATAGATCACAGCGGTTGTAGTAGCAAGGCGGCGGATCGGTGTGTGTCTAGGGGCTATCATGAACTTCAAAAAGTTGCTCTATGGCCTATCTTTCTAAAGGCGAAATGAGAGTTTTTTTCGAGGGACAAAGAGACCTTTCCCTCTTCTCTCGGTTAAGAGAGCCCCGAAAAAGAAAAAGCCAATGAAATCTAAAGTCAAAGAGCCAACAAATCTGGAGTTAGGAGACCGATGGTGGCGAAGAAGAGAGCTAACTTCATTGGAAAAAGCTTGATTCGAACCGGCACTGTTGGCTCGAAAGTCGGAACAACCCTTCCTCGATTAGCGATGTCGAGGGTCGCAGAGTTGATTATAAAGCTCTTTCCCATCCTAAGCATGCATATCAAGCTGACATAGGTATCAATTCTACGCGGTAATCACAGAAGTTTGATTGTAGTGTGGTAAGGGGTCAGTCAACCAATAAGGGAAATTTCGAAAGGGTAGGGCTAAGCTCTCTTTACTCGCTAATAAACCGATCCATCCTAAGAGATTGATATCATACTCTGGACTGTGTCGAGCAAGGGCCGAAGGGATTTTTATTATACACGCCTACGAAGCATTCAATTAGTGGAAATTAGGGTCACGAACATGAGACCATGAGTCCCGCCTAGATGCGAAAAATCCACTCCAGTGATGAGACCTCTAAGAATAAACTTCCAGCGTTTAAGCGAGGGATTTTGAAGCAAGGAACTCTTCCTTCGGGGACTGACCTTGATTGAAAAGGGTCCAATATAATCAAAGCCTGTCTTTTTGGCAATCGATCACTTCTATTCGTCCCTTTGCTAGCCGCGCTTCAACTCAATCTAACAAGCCAAAGAGGGCTAAGGAGCTAGTGTGCCCAACAATAAACCATTTTTCAAGAAATTTTCACTTAGACACTCTGCCCATCCATCCATCAATAAATCAGAAGTAGTATCACATCATTATCGCTTACTTTTCTCTCTATCTCAAGATGGTACCACTGAAGATTGACTTTGAGCATTTTCACCATATCTTTCGGTGTCAGTCGATGTTCCTTATAAAATAATGAAAATGCAACATTGGATGATAGCCCGTCTGTTGCGGCAAAGACCTATTATCCCTCATCGCTGGGCTTTTCGAATCGAAGAATAGAACCAAAATACATCTTACATAAAAGACATAAAAAATAACTAGCCTTCAAGCAAAGTAGAGTAGAAGGACTTCATAGCTAAAATGGAGGATAAAAAAGGTAGATACCACCCAACTCGCTAACAACATTAGGGGGTTGAGGAGGGGGAGAGGGATGTCCGTAATGAACTACTTACACTAATTCCCTAATCACTTGCTTCTTAAAGTAAGGATAAGACAAATAAAAGAAAGACATTTTTTTCTTTTTATAAGAATATATATATATAGCACTTGTACGTCCCAAATGAGCATGGCAATGCGGAGGTGCCCTAGATGGGGTTCTAAGACACCCGTGGAAATGGTCGATTTCCCACATTCCTTTTTCTCGGGCATATCGAGAGGTTGGTGTAGTACAAGAATGAGAAAAGCCGTGGCGCCCCTACCTATAAACCTATAAAAAAATATCGACAAGGTCCCCTTTGCGTATATCCCATAAGTGCAGGGTTTGTCGAAGTAATAATCCCGGGTGAGCGGGTATCAAATCCACAAGGAGTAGGGAATAAAAAAATACTTAATTCGATTTTTTTAGCTATGTGAAAGATCAATGATAATGAGTGTGACAATGATTCAATTCTCAACGATGAAAAAGCAACGGGTAAGAGAGAGCAATAGTAAAGAAGGGGGTAAGGCAATCGATAAAGATAGAGTACCCGGATAATGCTCCACCTAGGATAATTGTTTCAAGTGCAAGAATCCTCTATTATGCTTCCTAATCAATGCAATGGTGAGTCGTGGAAATCCTTAATTACATAGTCCCAAATCTAAGGTCAACTATGCCTAACTCTGTAAATGTCCCGGAGGAGAAATCGAACAATCTCAACACCTCGCACTCGCATAGAGTTGCAATGAGCTCTAGGGATTCCAAGTGATAAATCTCTTGCTAATTATAGACCTAACCCTTTGGTCCAGGTGGAAGGTCCGTAACCACAATTAAGCCCTAGATGCTAAGATCACCTCAACGCTTCACTCCGTTGCATGCGCAACTAAGCCCCAGCGGAAGTTCATCCCTTAGACCATTCACTCTATTATGGCCGCAAAGAACTCGAGGAATGGAGGTAGAATCTATCACGCCGGAGGGGAAAGGGGACGCTCCTATACCTCTCGACTCACCCTCTCAACCCTCTCCAACCTAGCTTTGTCTAACGCTCGTGGTGTGTCACTCACTCACAAGATTACCAACAAGAACTCTCAACCCTAGTGTCACTCTAGGGGAAATGTTCATACAATCAAGCATTCAAGGTTAGAACTCATAATAAACATCAATTTATTGAAAGCATAATAAAGAAGTTCAATGAAACGAATACATCCTGGGGTTCACAATCACCCAAGTACCCACTAGGTGTTTAGCTCTCCATGGAGCTAAGTACAATCAAAGAAATCGAATGTAAAAGCAATGAATCCATAAAGAAACTCCCTCGATGGTCGTGTTGATGGTCTTGTTTAGCTCTCCAGTCCAAGGATTCCCTCGTCCGGTATAGGATACGCCTCGTCGGAAGCTCCTCTACCAACCTTCTTCCTAAGGAATGATGATGTCAGAGCCGTAGAACATCTCCAAAACCTTGGCTAATACCCCTCAAAACCCTAGCCGAAGCCCTCTCTCAAGTTGGGGAAAAGATGGAGAAAAGAATACCAAAATCGGGGCTAAATCGGCTTTAAATAGGGCTGGAATCGGGCGACTACACGGGCGTGGATGCTCCACGCGCCCGTGCGGAATTTCCACACGGGCGTGGATAATTTCCACACGCCCGTGTGGGTTCTCTACTTCTCTGGTATCTCGGCCGGCTGTAAACAGTGCTGCTACAGTATATGCTACAATGTTGCTACAATGCTCTGCCACAGTATTCGACCTGAATGGCTTCCCAATTCCATACTTTCATTGGGGTAACGCAAACAGGCACACGTTCACGTCGTGGATCACTTGCTTCTTCAATGGTGTACATGTTGGTGGAGCTCTTGTTCCATGTGCATAAGTCAGAATGCTCAAGTGTGACTGACAAGTTCCCCTTGCGTATATCCCGTAAGTGCACGGGTTTGTCGAAGTAATAATCCCGGGTGAGCGGGGTTGAATCCACAGGAAGTAGGGAGTAAAGACACTTAATTCAATTCTTAGCTATGTGGAGTATCAACAATGATAAGTGTGATAATGATTCAATTCTCAACAATTAAAAGCAACAAGTAAGAGAGCAAAAGTAAGGAAGAGGTAAGGCAATCGATAAAGATGGGGTACTCGGATGATGCTTCACCTAGGATAATCGCTTCAAGTACAAGAACTCTCTATTATGCTTCCTAATCAATGAAATGGTGAGTCGTGGAAATCCTTACATACATAGTCCCAAATCTAAGGTCAACTATGCCTAACTCTATTCATGTCCCGGAGGAGAGATTAAATAACCTCTCAACCTCACACTCGAATAAAGTTGCAATGAGCTCTAGGGATTCCAAGTGATAAATCGCTTCCTAATTATAGACCTAACCCTTTGGTCTAGGCGGAAGGTCCTAGCCACAATTAAGCCCTAGATACTAAGATCCCCTCAACGCTTCACTCCATTGCACGCGCAACTAGGCCCCCAGATGAGGTTCATCCCTTAGACCATTCACTCTATTGTGGCCGCAAAGAACTCAAGGAACGGAGGTAGAATCTATCACGTTGGAGGGAAAGGGGACGGCTCTGTGCCTCTCGACTCACCCTCTCAACCCTCTCCAACCTAGCTTTTGTCTAACAGCTCGTGGTGTGTCACTCACTCACAAGGTTACCAACAAAAACTCTCAACCCTAGTGTCACTCTAGGGGAAATGATCATACAATCAAGCATTCAAGGTTGGAACTCACATTAAACATCAATTTATTGAAAGCATAATAAAGAAGTTCAATGAAACGAATACATCCTAGGGTTCACAATCACCCAAGTACCCACTAGGGGTTTAGCTCTCCATGGAGCTAAGTACAATCAAAGAAATCGAATGTAAAAGCAATGAATCCATAAAGAAACCCCCTAGATGGTCATGTTGATGGTCTTGTAGAAAGTCCTCTACTCATCGTCCAAGGATTCCCTCGTCCGGTATAAGATACGACTCGACGGAAGCTCCCCTACCAACCTTCTTCCTAAGGAATGACGATGTCGGAGCCGTAGAACATCTCCAAAACCTTGGCCAATACACCTCAAAACCCTAGCCGAAGCCCTCTCTCAAGTTGGGGAAAAGATGGAGAAAAGAATACCAAAATCGAGGCTGAATCGGCTTTAAATATGGCTGGAATCGGGCAACTCCACGGCCGTGGACGCTACACGCACCCCTGCAGAATTTCCACACAGGCGTGGATAATTTCCACACGCCCGTGTGGATTCTCTGTTTCTCTGATTTCTCGGTCAGTGTGAGCGGTCTTTGCTATAGTACTTGCTACGAGTGTTACTACGATGCTAGCTGCTGCGACCTTCAACCCTCGAATAACGTCCCTAATTCCATACTTTCATCGAGAGTAGCATAGCGGCACACGTTCACGTCGTTAATCACTTGCTTCTTCAATGATATATATATTGGTGGAGCTCTTGTTCTTATATGCATAAGACGGAATGCTCGAGTGTGACTGCCTTTGTGCCCCTCCAAATGGATGTGCTCACTCGAATGCGAGGAGGTTGGCGCACACTCTAGCATCTCACACCTGTCCTATGTCTTCGCCTTTGAACCTTAGCAAGATCTCCTCCAAAATAGGTGCATTATGATCCACATTGGCCTATTTCCTTCATACTCAGCCTCACAACCATACCTGCATAAAAGTAACATAAAAACACACATACTAATGTAAAAACCTGAGAAAAGTAATGCTCAACGAAAGGAATGAACACTTCGCATTCATATCGCACAAGCACTTATCAAGTACACTACGCTCATCACGTTTTTTTGTTGTCGATGAAATCCTTCCTATCTTTCTTGCATCATAGGTAAGGCAAAGCGCTTTCTTTTAAAGAAGCATCTGGTTCCATCTTTCTTTCGTTTGTTAACCCACAATTTTCTATGAAGGATTTAGTAATTAGGGATCTATACTACTTGGAATGGCTCTCTCATATTGAGAAATTCTATCTAGTGGCATTCGATCACAGAATCCCTTGACAGCTGCATAAATCACTACAATTTGTTTTTTAATTGGAAGTGGTGAATATTGTGGTTGTTTGTGCACTTCTGTAAGCCTTGCACCTCTATTGAGTAATGCCTGAGTCATAGCATCAAGGTCTGACCCAAATTGAGCGAAGGCGGCTAGTTCGCGATATTGTGCCAATTCTAGTTTTGAACTACCGCGGACTTGTTTCATAGCTCTCAACTGAGTGGTAGACCCAGCGTGACCGAGATAAGCCAACGTTAATAGCTGGTCTAATTCCACGATAAAAGAGCTACGTTTCGAGCAGTTTATCCATCTCGTAATGGGGATCACATTGGTGGGGATATAGGGTCGATATGTCTCCGACTTGTGTTTCAATGACGGGTAGCGATCGAGCTACACGCACTGCATGCAGTCCGATCGTTTAGCGGCTCTTTCTAAGAGACGGGAATGTAAATAGAAAACATTTCTTGGGAAAGCCTCACGGCCTGGTGGTCAGCGTAACAATAATGACATTTGTCAATATGCCACCGCCTATTTACTAAGATCATCATATATTATTAATGCGTACATTCCATTATCCCAGAAATATTCCCCCATGGCACACCCGAATATGGGGCGAGAAATTGCAGAGGAGCGGGATCCAGGCGATGCATTTGCTACAAGAATGGAATATTCCAAAGCATTCACTACGGAAGAATTTGAACTAATTGTGCCACGATCGAGTGTTTTACTGTCCAATCGCTACATAGACACAATACAATGTCTCACTTTCGGAGAGGTACCCCTTGAGTTCATTTGCTTTTTGGTTTAATATAGTATCGATAGCTATAGCGAGTTTTTCCGATTTGTTTGTCCCCGATTATAAGTTCTCGTTGACCACGGCCCTATAGGAACCAAGCTATCCCATCGCTTTTAAGCCTGTTTGCATAGGTTCGTACGCAGTTATGTTCAATAATCCACAGGGCTTTTACTTGACACGTCTTCATTCTTGATCGCTTAGAGCCCCTCTTCCATCAATAGGTACTCCCAACGCATCGACCACATGGCCTAACACAGCCTTTCCCACAGGAACATCCACAATAGATCCAGTGCGTTTGACAAGATCTCCTTCTTTAATAGCGGTATCACTACCAAAGACAACAATACCTACATTCTCATTCTCAAGATTCAAGGCTATTCCTTTCACACAGTGCAAATTCCACCATTTCTCGACTTGAATCTCGTTCAATCCATAAACACGTCGCAATCCCATCTCCAAGCTGAGACCACTCGACCGATCTCATCCACTTGAAAATTCGGTATAGCGTTGGTCATTCTACTTTCTCATAGAGTCGTGAGTTTCGCATCTCTAGGAGATAATTCCATACTTGAACAAAGAAAGATGATGATAGAGTCAAGGAAGAAATTTGCTTTACTAATTTACTAAATATAATAATAATTAATTTCAGAGGCGAGTAAGTGGGCTCTTTACTAATTTACTACTTTCTATCTATTTATGATAAAACGAGACCACCAACGCCACCTTGGCAACTATGAAAAGTGCATTAAGGCTAGTGGAACGAAAGGGCCCTTAGACAAAGGACCCTAGACTTCATTGCTCGATTCGAGACTCGCCTCCGGTGAAGTGCTCACATCAACTAAATTTGGATGGAGCTTTCGAGTGGGTTAGAGTGTTTTGCGAACCGGAAAGGGGAAAAACCCATTCTCCAAAGTAGTGAAGTGAGCTAGGACAATAAGACAATAGGTCTCATGGGCCAAGCCGACTAGCTCGAGGCGGTGAGTGGGAATCAATCCAGAAAGAGAGAAGGTCTAGTGTTCTCAGCAAAGTACTCCTCAAAGTTGAATCAAAAAGGACAACAAACCCGAATTTTGTGTAAGTGTGTGAACTCACTCAAAACAACCCAGGTTATACTCCTCAAAGTTCTAAGTACAAGGGACTTATTTATCTACAAAAGTGATAAAAATTTTAAAAGATGGTAGTAGCTTCACACATCCTCTTTGGTAGCCTTTTCCAAAGCGGCCGCTAAGGTGGCTTTCACACTTTCAAGGTGGTAGCTCTTTCTACCCGAGTGGTAGCTTTCACTCATCCTATGAGATAGCTCTTTCTCTCATTAGGGCATAACTAGTATCTGACTTGTGAGAGTAGCTTCATACTTCATAGGTGGTAGCTCTTTCCACCCAACAAACACAAATAAACAATAAAAATATTTTGTTCCTTCTTTTCATTTTCCAGTTTTTTTTTTCTCAAAATTTAGCAAAAGAAGTAAACCTAAGTAGTCCCTTTAACATCAAACATGAGTTTCCAATAGAGTTCAAAGAGTGAGTAGTGCACTAAGTGTAAATCGGGCAAAAATTCCTAAAAATTCAAGCAAGAACTAGAGCATGAAAACATTCAATGTTAACAATTCTCCTAGACTTAAGAATACAATCATTGCAACTAAGGTGAACCGCCATCGGCTAAGTGAGCATATATCAATCAAGAACAATAGAAAAGATATGCGCATTATGAAACTCCCCCCACACTTAAGTTGTACATTGTCCACAATGTACTCATGCAAAGCTCACTCAAAAATATATCATTCAAAAAAATAGATGTGGGAGAAGCAATCAAAACAATACTCCCCGACTCCTAGTGTTGCGTTTGATGAAGCTAATTCGTTGGGGAGTAGTGTTCCAACGGGTTGTGAAAGCTCACACGGCCAAGTGCGAAGCTTACCTTGGCCGTGCCCATGACTAAGTCTCAATTCCCAAGATGACAAGACCATGTGCACGCATACACGAGGGGGTTCGAGTGAAGCTCAAGAAAAAAACAAAAAAATAACTCGAGTGTATAAAAAGATGAAGCAATGAATACAACTCGATAAATGCAACATAACATAAACTCAAAAGGAAAAAAATCCTACGAGTGAACAAGTCTAAAAAACAAGAAAAATAAAAATAAAGTAAAAATGCATGAAAAGGAAAAGAAAGGTCAAGTGTCGGGAGTCGCTCTCGAGCTCCAGCTAACTGCTTCTTCGATGTCTTTGGAGGAGGCGGGGGGCACGAAGAGTCCTCGGCTGCAGGACAAATGATGAGGTAATGTCTCGCTCTAGGATCTGCTGTAATATGTCAAAACATGCCATGAACTCCGTATACTGAGTGGCCCGCATAGCCCTAATCTCGGCAACCTCGGCTTGGACCACTCCTATAGCATTCTTGAGCCTCTCAAAGCGATCATTGGCACGAGATGGTGAAAACATATGCACTGGGGGTGGTTCCTCGGCCGCTGGAGGTGCCTCGGTCTCCATTGATGCTAGCTGAGGCTCGGGGGCGGGCTGATATGCTCCGGCTTCATCACCTTCATCCTCAGCTATCTCTGGGGCTGGTAGGACTAAAGCAAAAACCCCTGTCCGAACCCTGCGGACCATGCCCATCAACCGCATCATCTCTAGACCCAGGGGAGCGGGTACACTCATCTTCTCGGCCCAGCGAATCGAATCCAAGAAACCCATGCCCAGCACTAATCTCGTAATGTAAGGGCCTGAGAAGATCACTCCCAGTCTAGCATACTGTCCCTGATGTCTGAGTAATCAGCTAAGATGTGCCCTAAGTGGATCGATAGGCGCTCTACCATCGAGTACAAGTCACCATGGCCATTCACCGACCTACTCATGATGGCGTGCAAATATCTGTAGGCAGGTCAGGAAAGGCACGTGGCCTTGGACACCCGGCTCGTCTGGGACCTTGACCACATAGCACTGCTGTAAGCTCTCTGCGGGGGTCAAGGTTCTAGGATAATCGATGAGGCAGTCGTGCATACTCCTCAGTGGCTGTGAATGCCTCCTCGTATAGGCCAAGCGATGCGGAAAAACTACGTAATGCTCAAGCTATGGTGGCGTCCAAATACTGCATGCGGAATGGTACCCAAGCGTCGAGCTCGCATGCACGCTCTAACAAACTCGAACAAGGAGAGCACCTCCGAGTGTAAACTCTCGGATTCTTGGCTCTCTAATAGTCGACAAGCGCCCTAACCACCTTACGAAACTAGATCCTCGATCTCATCGGCAAAACTCATCACCTACTTTGAAGCTCTCGCGATGATAGTAGCGTCCGAGGGGTGAGTGCAGTCCAGAAAGCAGTCTCGACAATCACTCATAATAGACCTGATGTTCGGGAATCGCAAATCACATGCCCTCGAGCTCAGAGGATGACTCACGTGGCCTCTTATCAGCTTGCTTCTTTGACCTAGGTGCCATGATCTACAAAATTCAAACAAAATTGGTCAAACAAGTGGATAAAACAATACTGCAGAAATCCACACGGTCGTGTGGAATTTCCGCACACCCGCGTGGACTCACGGGGCGTGAGAACTGCACGGCCACGCATCAATAATCCAAAAATACAACTCAATAATATTTCTAACTTCGTTCTAAAAATAAATCATTATTCCAATTGAAGGAACAAAGCATTATTAACCAGATTAATCGATAGAAATCATGAATTGACAAAGAAGATGATAAAAAGGGATTTACTGATGAAGAGAAGTGAGAAAATGAAGAGCCGGCCGGAAAACTTTGCTAAAAATCCCACCAAAGCGGCGAATGGACTCGGAGAGTATTGTGAGAGTGTTTTCAAGTGAAAAGGGAGTCGTGAAGAGGGAGAGAAATCATCCTCTTTTAAAGCGTAACTCACGACTTTTGACGTTACATAGCATCCACACGGGCGTGTGAAAAATTCCCCACGCCCGTGTACCTCACTTCAAAAAGCTCCACAGGCGTCGCATGCGCCCACTGCGCTCGGGAAAAAAACTCTCACTAACTTAGAACGATCTCCCACGGGCGTGAGGAAAATATCCACGCCCGTGAGGAAAATATCCACGCCCTTGCGCCAGACCCACAGGGGCAGGCGCACGCCCCTGTGGCTTCCCTGGACAACCGAGAAAAATATCAAGTCTTACGCACGCCCGTGCGGAAATTCCCCATGGGCGTGGACATTCACATGCCCAACTCACAGGGGCAGTCGCACGTCCCTGTGTTTTCTCGGGATGGAGGGAGTAACCTGCAGAGTATCGCACGGGCGTGCGGAAATTACCCACGCCCGTGTGTGGTTCAAAAGGTCACCCACTGTGGGCGAGTCACGCCCACTGTGTTCTCCAAAAATCGCCCAACTCTGCGAGAATTCACACGCCTGCGCGGAAATTACCCAGCAGTGCGCGCCCGGTCAGCATGGTCATTCACAGGGGCAGCCACACGCCCTTGTGCCCTCTCTGGATGAACTCACAGTACATATCCACGGGCGTGCAGAAATTCCACACGCCCGTGTGTTTTCTCTGGATGACTTAGCAAAAACCTGCAGGCTCTGCAGAAATATTCTAAACATGTTTACACACTCAGAGCCTGCGCTATTATGTAAAATTTACCAGATAAAAACACGAAATAGAACTCAAAGGACCAAACTTCGCCAATTCTCAACAAAACACACAATGAATTCTTTTAAAAACCCACAACAAAATCGCAGCACAAGCACTCAAAAAAATTGAAACACCAACACTTAACAGTTTATTCATGTAAATAACTAAACTGAAAGATACGAAAACAGTAAAAACTTTGGTTGCCTCCCAAGAAGCGCTTGTTTAACGTCACTAAGCTTGACGTATCTTACCTCACCTCGTGAGGGTTCATAAATGAAGGTTGCCCTCTTACCCATGGCTTGAAAGCATGATGAGCAAAGTCTCCTTAGGATAGAGGGTGTACTGTCAGGCTTCGGACCACCTAGCAATGGTTCATCCAACTTCCTTGGCTCATGTACGTCTCCAACAATCTTGGAGAGTTTTCGGTGGTGTCTCCGAGCCCTCTTCATTTTTTGGAGTACCTTCTTCAAGATCCCCGGGGTAGATGTTACTTCTTCAGTCGAACCAAGCATCATTACTTCTTCATTGCTCTCCTCTTGGTCGAACAATCCTTCATACAGATCCGTGTTGAACATTTCCTGCATATATTCATCAACAATTTCATCAGTAGTGTCTACAAAGTATAGAGTGTCATCAAAATCGAGAGAATGCCGCATGGCTTCAGCAAGGCGGTATGTGAGCTTGTTATCTCCAACTCTCAATATGAGCTCCCCGCCGTCCATGTCAATCAATGCTTTGGAAGTCCACAAGAACGGTCTCCCAAGTATCAAGGGTACATCTGCATCCTCATCGACATCTAGCACTACAAAGTCAACCGGAAAAATGTACTTGTCCACCTTGACAAGCACGTCTTCAATGATGCCTCTCGGATGTTGCACCGTTCAGTCCGCCAATTGTATAGTCATCCGAGTAGGCCTAGGCTCACCCAAGCCTAGCTTTTGGAAGAAAGTATATGGCATGACATTGATGCTCGCCCCTGAATCCGCCAATGCCATTTCCTCACCTAAGTTGCCGATGTTACACAGAATGATGAAGCTTCCAGGGTCTTTCTTCTTGTTCGGCATGTTCTTTTGCAACACCGCCGAGCATGAAGCATCAAGCACCACTGAAGCACTCTCCTCCAATTTCCTCTTGTTGGTCAATAGGTCTTTCAGGAACTTTGCATACTTATGCATTTGAGCTAATGCCTCAACAAAAGGAATGTTGATGGGGAGTTGCTTGAACAAACTCAGGAACTTCTTATACTGTTCATCCCCTTGGTCATTCATCAATCTAGAGGGATAAGGGATTCTTGGCTTGAAAGGTGGGGTTGCCACCTCTTTCTCTTTGTTTGCTCCCTCCTCAACCTCTACAACCTCGGGTGCTTGTTCTTTCGGCTTCTCACTCGGAAGCCTCCCTTCAACCTCACGACCACTTCTTAAAGTGATCGCCTTCACATGTTCTCTAGGGTTGGTTTCCATGTTGCTTGGTAAACTTCCATGTTGCCTTTCGAAGAGAGACTTCGCAATTTGCCCCACTTGATTTTCAAGATTGTGCAAGGAGGCAGTGTGATTGCGAAGTGTAGCATCGACTGATTCAAACCTTGTATTTGCAGATTGAACAAATCTAGCCAAGTGCTTCTCCAATCTGTCATTCAGGTTTCCAAGCCTGAAATTCTATTTTCCACTTGAGGGGCTTGTTGTTATTGTTGGAAACCCGATGGCCCCATGGTCTTCTATGGTCCTTGATTACTCCATGAAAAGTTGGGATGATTCTTCCAACCTGAATTGTAGGTGTTGCTGTATAGATTCCCTTGAGGTCTCATTCCATTACCTACAAAGTCAACGTTCTCAATTGAAGAAACATCACTAATGACGATTGGGCAATCGGATGGAGCATGTCCTCCACCACAATCGGTACAATTGGTCACGGCCGCAACTCTATTCGAAGCTATAAGATCTAGCTTCTTACTCAAACTCTCCACTTGGGCCGCCAATGAAGTTACTGCATCAATTTCATGGAGACCGGCCACCTTTTTCTTCTCCCTAGCATTCCACTAGTAGCTATTTAACCCCATTTCCTCAATCAATTGACGAGCCTCATCGGGGGTCTTGCTACCTAAGGTACCTCCTACCGCCGCATCCAAGAGTTGCCTTGTACTTGGGTTCAAACCATTGTAGAAGGTTTGAACAATCATCCACTCTGGGAATCTGTGTTGCGGACACTTTCACAGGAGTTCCTTGAACCTTTCCCATGTCTCAAATAGAGACCTCCAATTCCAACTTCACAAAGGATGAGATCTCATTCCTAAGCTTTGCTGATTTTCCGAGAGGGAAATAACGGGCTAGAAAAGCTTCTACCATTTCCTCCCATGTAGTGATTGATGCTTTAGGTAATGAGTGTAGCCACTGCTTTGCTCTCCCCTTTAAGGAAAATGGGAAGGCTCTCAATTTGATGGCATCATCCATCACACCATTTATCTTCAGCATGTTGCACACCTCGAGGAAGCTCTCTATGTGACTGTTTGGATCCTCATTGGTCAAACCATTGAATTGTGCGGACTGCTGCAGCATATGGATGAATGCCGGCTTTAGCTTGAAGTTCTGAGCTGTAATTGGGGGATGCAAAATACTCAATTGTGTCCACAACACTGAAGGTCTGGAATAATCAGATAGTGTTCGTTGTTGCTCATTTTGTTCTGCCATGTTTTTAGATCCTTCTACTTCCAAATCAGCTGGATTAGGCTGTTCTTACACAGGTTCTTTCCCTTTTCTTCTAAGTGTACGTTCAAGCTCAGGGTCTTCTTCAATCAATATTGATGGATTCCCTCGGGTCATAACATGGAGCTGCACCAAAAATAAAGAAAAAGAAAATTAGAGCAATGATAGAATAAGAAGATATGAATTAGAATGTGTGGTGAAATAGCTAAGAAAACAAAGTGCAAAGTATCTCTAAACGCCCATTCCCCGGCAACGGCGCCAAAAACTTGACAAGTTCCCACTGCTTATATCCCGCAAGTGCACAGGTTTGTCGAAGTAATAATCCCGGGTGAGCGGGGTTGAATCCACTGGGAGTAGGGAGTAAAGACACTTAATTCAATTCTTAGCTATGTGGAGTATCAACAATGATAAGTGTGATAATGATTCAATTCTCAACAATTAAAAGAAACAAGTAAGAGAGCAAAAGTAAGGAGGAGGTAAGGCAATCGATAAATATGGGGAACTCAGATGATGCTTCACCTAGGATAATCGCTTCAAGTGCAAGAACTCTCTATTATGCTTCCTAATCAATGCAATGGTGAGTCGTGGAAATCCTTACATACATAGTCCCAAATCTAAGGTCAACTATGCCTAACTCTATTCATGTCCCAGAGGAGAGATTAAATAACCTCTCAACCTCGCACTCGAATAAAGTTGTAATGAGCTCTAGGGATTCCAAGTGATAAATCGCTTCCTAATTATAGACCTAACACTTTGGTTCAAGCGGAAGGTCCCTAGCCAGAATTAAGCCCTAGATACTAAGATCCCCTTAACGCTTCACTCCATTGCACGCGCAACTAGGCCCCAGCGGAGGTTCATCCCTTAGACCATTCACTTTATTATGGCCACAAAGAACTCAAGGAACGGAGGTAGAATCTATCACGCCGCAGGGGAAAGGGGACGCTCCTGTACCTCTCGACTCACCCTCTCAACCCTCTCCAACCTAGCTTTGTCTAACGCACGTGGTGTGTCACTCACTCACAAGGTTACCAACAAGAACTCTCAACCCTAGTGTCACTCTAGGGGAAATGTTCATACAATCAAGCATTCAAGGTTGGAACTCACAATAAACATCAATTTATTGAAAGCATAATAAAGATGTTCAATGAAACAAATACATCCTAGGGTTCACAATCACCAAAGTACCCACTAGGGGTTTAGCTCTCCATGGAGCTAAGTACAATCAAAGAAATCGAATGTAAAAGCAATGAATCCATAAAGAAACCCCCTAGATGGTCGTGTTGATGGTCTTGTGGAAAGTCCTCTACTCGTCGTCCAAGGATGCCCTCGTCCGTATAAAGATATGCCTCGACCGAAGCTCCCCTACCAACCTTCTTCCCTAAGGAATAGCGATGTCGGGAGCGAGTAGAATATCTCCAAAACCTTGGCCAATACCCCTCAAAACCCTAGCCGAAGCCCTCTCTCAAGTTGGGGAAAAGATGGAGAAAAGAATACCAAAATCGGGGCTGAATCGGTTTTAAATAGGGCTGGAATCGGGCAACTCCACGGCCGTGGACGCTACACGCACCCCTGCAGAATTTCCACATGGGCGTGGATAATTTCCACACACCCGTGTGGATTCTCTGTTTCTCTGATTTCTTGGGCGGTTGTGAACAGTGCTGCTATAGTACTTGCTACAGTGTTACTACAGTGCACTGCTGCAGCCTTCGACCTGAATAACGTCCCAATTCCATACTTTCATCGGAGTAACGCAAACTGGCACACGTTCACATCGTTAATCACTTGCTTCTTCATCGATATATATATTGGTGGAGCTCTTGTTCTTATATGCATAAGACGGAATGCTCGAGTGTGACTGCCTTTGTGCCCCTCCAAATGGATGTGCTCACTCGAATGCGAGGAGGTTGGCGCACACTCTAGCATCTCACACCTGTCCTATGTCTTCGCCTTTGAACCTTAGCAAGATCTCCTCCAAAATAGGTGCATTATGATCCACATTGGCCTATTTCCTTCAAACTCGACCTCACAACCATACACGCATAAAAAAGTAACATAAAAACACACATATTAATGTGAAAACCTGAGAAAAGTAATGCTCAACGAAAGGAATGAACACTTCGCATTCATATCGCACAAGCACTTATCAAGTACAC
>NW_024087585.1:0-52500 GCF_009730915.1 Dioscorea cayenensis subsp. rotundata | reverse complement strand
AAAAATTCTTTCCTTTTGAATACAATGATTTTGAAACCCCTCAAGCATGTAATGGTGGATGACAGAGTTAGTTTTGTATTTTTTAGACAAAATTATCACTTGTCTGGGAAGTTGTGGCAAGTGCGACATGGTGTGACCATAATGCCCTTGCATGCAATGATTTTTCCTCTTGGAGAGGAAGCGGTTTTTGGTAATCTCGAGAGAACACTATTACTAGAGTCAGTTTTTTTTTTCTTTTTTTGCCTCTTCATCTTTTCCCTTTCCAAGGTTGTCATTGCTGGACATCTTCTATAGGGCCAGAATTTCATTCCACCACTAGATCGCAGGAGAACGCCCGCTCAACTCTTCGCTAAGTCATTAGTTTGTGCTCAAAGGTATTGAGGCGAGGTGGACGCCGTTAAAAAAGTTCTGCAGCTTTCTTTGTTTTTACATTTTGTTGGTTTTTTACCCGTTTGATTTGTAAAGTAATTTGTTAGAAAGAGAGATTTTTTTTTTGTTTTATGGTGCGATTATTGGATGATATTGTAGTTTGCAAGGAGATTTTTTGGCTAGGGTTTTGTTTTTCATTTTTCTCTGTGTACACGATTGAAAGAGATAATGTTGTGCTGAAGGAGATTTTTTTATTGTTATGCAATCTCACATCTGTGTGTTCTTCACGGTGCTGTCTAATGTTCATAATGTATGTTTCCTCTTTAATTTGATATGGTTGCATTATGTAGTGTTTAATAGTATCTGTTTAATAAATGAGTTTTCCATTTAATAATATAGCTTCCCGTTTAAGATTACTAAATACTTCTTAATATATTGCTTTTCTCGTAGGTTTGTGCTTATGACAGTCAACCTTGTTAATAGGCGATGCTACTTAACACCGGTAGTGGTGACTATGACTGAATTGAAAGTTCACATGACTGGACGATGCTGGGAAGATCATCCAAAGGACATCGTTTGCAACACTCACTGAAATGGAACCTGTATTGCAAGAGAGGGTCTTCTTGATTCTCTGTTGCAAAGGTATGATGATTGTACCAATAAATTCAGGATCGGGGCAAGCCTGCTGAGTTTCAGGCCTGAAGATGTGGCTCTCATTTTTGGTCTACGATGTGATGGAGATGTAGTAGTATTTCAGAAGAAGAAAACACACACATCTTTTGAAGACAAGTATTTATCGATAACCTACAAAAGACATAGAGACTCCATCAAGAAAACCCTTGACCAAATTGTTCGGAAGAGGGGAGAAGAAGATAATTTTGTAAAACTCCTTATGGTGTACCTCATGGGTACTATCCTCTTCCCAAACACCTCATGCTCGGTGCCGAATTGGATCATTGATTATATCAATGACCTGCCTAGAATGGGATGATACGCATGGGCGCATGCGACACACAAGTGGCTTATGGAGGACGTTCCACAAACTACAGCTTGAGTGCACATAAGATGTGCTGGGAAGAAGACCAACACAGGGTATCTTAAAGGTTGCACAGTCACACTGAACATATCATTTTATGAGATCACCGGCACAGGCAAGAAGTTACGTTTTGGCAAGACCCCACGGATATTATGTTATGGTGAAAATAGTTATCGGAAGCAAGCGTTATTAGGACCAATGTTATCATCGCTCAAAGGAAAGGAGGTAATGAATCATTAACAATGTGTGTTATAATTTGACATTGTACATTAACGTTTGTATAGAGTGACATTTTTGTGTAGAAAACTTTGTTTCTGTATAAGTTTAAGGGTTATCGTTTACTAATATTAGTCTTTTTAGTTTAAGATAATGTTTTAGTGTTTAACAATATTGGTTATTGTTTAAGTTTAGGGGTTATCATTTACCAATATTAGTTTTGTTTAAGAAACCCTTTATACGTATACGTTAATGTTATTTTTTTTTTTGTGTTTCACTAAGATTGTGTTGTTTATAAATGTTAGTTTCCTGAATTGGTCTCCTGAATAAGGAAGAAGAAGTCTTTATTCGGGCTACTCACCATGGAGGTGACATTGCTCCCGCATCACTGTCTCAAAGGAAAGATGAGAGACAAACCTCTTCAAGGTGCGTTCGACTGTATTTGCCGTCAAACAACCTAACTTGCACACGCACTTCTTGCCGCTGTACAACCCCCTTCCCCCAAGGGCAATAGGCGATGACATCACTGCACGTCTGTTGTAGGCACGCAAAATACTAACAAGAGAGTTTCCCTGGCTTATTTCTCCTGTTAAAGCATTAGAAGGGCATTCACAGTCGAATACTATGTCTCTACAAACAAATGAAGGACCCGCTACCGATGCTACTAGGCATAGCCCAGATGCTACTGACGTAGCCCAATGTTTACTAACGACCTAATTGGGTTGGCCATCCGAAAAGGCCTGCATTTGATGAGGCTTGCCATGAGAAGAAAATCAAAAATGTCTCTCCCTCCACTACTGATGTTGAAACAATAGTAGTACTACCCGCAGTGGATCTACCGGATATAAGGGCAGTGTCTGAGTAAATTCCCCCAATAGTAGTTCCACCTGAAGTGGACCAACCTCCAATAGATGTTTCTCCAGTTGATGATGTCGTCATAGCCGATGTTGATAGGATCATTCAATCTCTTGCCAATGAAATCCCCGTCTCGGTGGAACTGGCAGACAACAGTGCTACATCGAAGGAAGACACAATCCCACAACAACAAGAAGCAGTAACTATTGGCGACGAACCATTGTTTCACCAATAGGAAACCATTGGTGCACCAAGCACATATGATGTCTTGCAAATCAACAATATGAGGATGTGCAGAAGAATTTTATTCCCAAGAAGAAACGATATGATGGATACATGCGCCTAGACAAATTGGAGCAAGAGATAATAAGGATCTACTTGAATTGCTGGATAGATAAGTAAGTATATAGTACCCACTTAAAAGTTCTTTTTATCCCTTATTTATATATGTTGCAACGTTATTCTTCTACTAGCTAGTTAACCATATAAGTTATCACTTAAATATATGTGTTATAAGTAGTTTCCGATTAAGCGTTTATGTTATCGCTTAAAAATTCAACTTTGGCCATATAATAGCTGGTTTTTGACAACGCCCCTTGCGTATGTCTCACAAGTGCACGGGTTTGTCGAAGTAATAAAATCTCAGGTGAGTGGGTATCGTATCCACAGGGAATAGAGAGTAAAAATACTTAAGTTGTTTCTTAACTAAGCGAAATATGAATAGTGATTTGTGTGGTAAGATGTAATGCAAACAAAAGTAAAAGAGACAAGAGAGAGAGCACAAGTAAAGGAGAGGTAAGGCAATCGATATAAATGGAGTATTCGGATATTGATTCGCCTAGGACAATCGTTTCAAGTGCAAAAACCCTCTATTATGCTTCCTAACTAATGCATTAATGAGTCGTGGAGATCCTGTAATACATGGTCCCAAATCTAAGGTCAACCATGACTAACCCTATACATGTCCCGGAGGAGAAATTGAACAATCTCTCAACCTCGCACTCGTATAGAATTGTAATGAGTTCTAGGGATTCCAAGTGATAAATCCTCTTCCTATATGTAGACCTAACCCTTTGGTCCAGGCGGAAGGTCCCTAGCCACAATTAAGCCCTAGATGCTAAAATCACTTCAACGCTTCACTCCATTGCACTCGCAACTAAGCCCTAGCAAAAGGTCATTCCTTAGCCCATTCACTCTATTATGACCGCAAAGAACTCGAGGAATTGTAGGTAGAATAAATCACACCGGAGGGGAAAGGGGACGCTCCGCTACCTCTCGACTCACCCTCTCAACCCTCTCCAATCTAGCTTTGTCTAACTCTTGTGGTGTGTCACTCACTCACAAGGGTTACTAATAAGAACTCTCAACCCTAGTGCCACTCTAAGGGAGTATTCATACAATCAATGTATTCAATATTGGAACTCAATAAAAACATCAATTAATGAAATCATAATAACAAGGTTCAATGAAACGAATACATCCTATGGTTCATAATCCAAGTACCCACTAGGGGGTTTAGCTCTCCATGGAGCTAATTACAATCAATGAAATCGAATGTAAAATCAATGAATCCATAGAAAACCCCCTCGATAGTCGTGCCGATGGCCTAGGATACACCTCACCGGATCGGTGCTGACAAAAGCTCTCCCACTAACCTTCTTCCAAACAGAGTGCGATGTCGGAGCCGTAGAACCTCTCCCAATCCCTAGCCAATACCTCACAAAACCCTAGCCGCAGCCCTCTCTCAAGTTGGGGAAAAGATGGAGAAAAGAATTATGAAATCGGAGATGAAATCGGCCTTAAATAGGGTTGGAATCGGGAATCCACACGCCCATGTGAATATTTCACACGGCCCGTGTGGAATTAACGCACGGGCGTGTGGCTTCTCTGGATAACTCCTTCTTTGGCTGGTTGTGAACAGTACCTGTTACAGTATTTTGTTACAGTGTTATTACAGTGCCGGTCCGAAACACTCCCGAAATGATGCTTTCATCGAGGTAACGTAAATGGACACACGTTTACATCATAGATCGCTTTGTTTCTTCAATGAACGGCCGCGTTGGTGGAGATCTTGTTACACATACACAAGCCGGAATACTTAGAATGTGACAGCCTCAGTGCCCCTCCAAATCTTTGTGCTAGCTTGAATACAAGGAGGTTGGCACACATTCTAACATCTTGAACCCGACTTATGTCTTCACGTTTGAACCTTCTCAAGATTTCCTCCAAATGGTGCACTCACGATCTACATTGGCTTCTTTCTCTAAGATTCGGCTTCACAACTCTATATGCATGAAAGTAACATAAATACACATATATTTGTGTTAAAACCCGATAAAAATAATGCTCATCATAAGGAAAGGACACTTCATATTCTTATCACACAAGTACTTATCAGTTTCACTTACACACCCATGGTTTCATTCGCCATCAGGATTGTAGTCTAGAAGAATGACTAGGTTAACACAACACGAGCCAATCTGTTTACATTGCTGGAGGGGAAGAAAATGGTCACCGATGATGTCATGGACGTATTTGTTTGCATAATTCAGAAGTCGTTGAAGAGAGTACCATATCCATATAAGAAGCACGCTTCTATCACGTGGTCACTGGTGCTATTCATGTCCAAACAGGAGGATGCAGTTGAGACAACTCTCAGTATGATCGACGAAGTCTCTTGTAACTTGCATGATGTTGATATTGTCATTCTGCCAATCATCCTTAATGGTCATTTTCATGTTGTAGTTCTTGATAATGAAAAACAAGAGTACATGCATTATTCTTCATGCAAGAGTGTGGAGTACGACAGAGACGTTATCGACATGCTAAATTATATGCTAAATAGAGCACAGTCATAGTATTTTCTTAGTCAAAACTCTAATGGAACTCTAACTTCAAATTCTATTTCTTGATAGTAGAAACTATTCCACAATCGTGTTGAGATGGAGTTTGGTGAGACGGCGATGACCGCGCTCTGAGACAAAAATGAAGAAGCCTTGACTGTACTGTATATGTCATGCGTTTTATTGAACAAATACTCGACGATAAAAAGCTATGGCTACCGCATTCCGACGTCACTTATTTAAGACTAAAGTATGCTGCACGCATACTCATGGAATGGAGCACAACCGGCATTAGTGAGAAAGCAGATACATATATGACCGGCGAATAAACTAGGGAGCAAAAACATTAAGCTTGTTTCCAGTTATAAGATATTATCATGCTAACTTAAAATTGTTTCCACTAACTTATTTAATTTGTCACTTAAATATCGTTGTTTCTATTTTATAAATTATGTTTGTGTTTACTCTTAGTTGTCTTTATTTAACTATCATTGTTTCTATTTAATATATTACGTTTACATTTAAGATAATGCTTATGTGTTTATAGTATATTTACTTATCAAAACGATTTAATTATTAAAGAGCAAAACATACAGAAGTCTGCGATAGTTTCTAATGAACATATGTAATGAATATAACTAGTCATCCATGCTTAGTCGGCGATAGTTTGATTGCAAGATTTATGATTGTGATCAGACTCATGGCAGTGACTGCAACGTAACTTGCGGACCTCCGGCGCTTGCGACTCAATCCTTTTCTTTCTAGGATGCCCAGGTTACCTTATTGTGACAGGTGGACGCAAATGCAGTTCTCTATTGTTGTCCATAGGCTTGTTATTGTCGGGTATGGTGAAGATAACTTCCTTATACGCCATTTTGTAATTGTCAATGGTGAAGTAGCCGCTAATAAATCAATGAACGTTCTTGTTTGTCTGCATTATTACAACGCAAGCGTGTTTGCACGGGATACCATAAACTTGCCATCTGGGACATGAACATGTTTTACCTGATAGATCTATGGAGTTGCTGTACTGGTTAATATCTTCAAAATAGTCATCAACACAATGGCCAACATGAAGATTTTGACTTTCTGCAACAAATTCCTCTATCTTCTTATGTATGTCGGGGCATAAATAAGCCTCCCATTTGTTAGATTGCTCACAGCTGGTGCATAACATGCGCATAAGCTTGAATCTGTATGATGTAGAACACGTATAATTAAATATTATAAATCACTATTTAGTGAAGACCCTGAAATTTAAACAGAAATAAACAATTTAAATGATTACAAATACTATTAAGTGTTAAATGAAGTAAGTAAATGAAAACATCATGAAATACATCGGAACAAATCCATGGAATGAAATCAACATTTAAATACAGTATGGAGTCGACCATTTTCGTTACTGGTAAATGTTGAGCTTCTTTGATCCACGCATTGAACGACTCTGTGACATTTGAATATATCTCGCCCCAACGTTCATCTCTGAATAAATAATTTGACCAATGTGACATATTTGATTTATGAAGCAACCAATGATAGACATCGGGTGATGTGGCCTGCAGTCCATTTACCAAATCATCAAATTCTTTAGCTGTGGATGCATATGAAATAGAAAGTATATGGACCAACACTTTCCCTTCAATGCCTTCAAAAGTCTAACATCACCTTTCATAAAATTGGCTTCAAAGTATCGAAGGTAGTATGCATGTGGAGAAGTAGGGAAGACCTTTGCAATGGTGTTGAAAAGGCCCTTAGACCTGTCCGACACAAAAGTAATAATCTCTTCATAATCTCTGTCATCGTATAAAGTATTACCTAATTTGGAAATGAACCACATCTAATTAGTATCGGTTCATTGTCAACAACGCCGAACGACACGTGGAAAAAACCATTGTTTCCATCTTTGCCTGTGGCACCCAATAGAGTACCCCAATATTTTCCAAGAAGATGGGTACTATTTAAAACATACGAAAAGAAAAGAATGCATGTTTAAAATGCTCATCGTCTCTTTCCATAATCGCAATGCTACCGGGGTTTGTCTCAACTACCTTATCCGCGTACTAAAGCAATAAATCGTAGCTGGAAACCATGCTTCCATCGAGGATAACCTAGATATACTCTTTACCCAACCGTGCTTGCTTGTATGGAATGTTGATACCATGTTCCCATAACATGTACTTCTGAATATCGATGGCCCTGTACTCGGCTGATCCTTAAGCTTCTGAATCACACATGCACTTACCCATTTTTTGGATGCTTTTGGATGTAACATTGAGCCAATTCCACCACCACAAGTGTGTGACAGGTGTATTGTCTTGATTCTGAAAGTATTTTTATTGTATTCCTTGGATGCATGAAAGCGTTATTGACAACCAATAGCAACGCATTTGACAGTCACAATGTGTTTTTCATTCTTTATGAATTTGAAGTCAAAATTCCGTTTGATTGTAAAATTTCAAAGTGCATCTTTGAAATGGTCAGCACCTACAAAACGTTGTTTGATATCTAACGAGAAAATTTCAGATTGATCTAACGAGGCAGGAAGGCCTACGACATTGTCATGGTTGCCCTGTGGTGGAACGGATACGCTTGCAGAATCCGAATGCCTGGTAAAATCGAAGATTAAGCAAAAACATAATATTTTAAGCGGAAAATGGGTTACGTAAGCAAAAATATACACAAACATAAAATTCTAAGAGGAAACTGGGATAATTAAGCGGAAATAGGAAATCCTAAGGGCTTAATATATATCTTAAGCGCAAATCATACAAATTAAGCGTAAAGAGATTTTTAGTAAGCGATAAAACTGTTACGCTTCAGTTAATCACTAATTAACTTGTACAAACTATGTAAACATAAAGGAGAAGAACTTTACAATGAGAAGAAATTGTTGTCAGTAGGAAGGGACAATGACACATCATTTGTCTCAACCATGAGATCGACTGCAGTGCATTTGAACAGGGCTTACACGTGACACATGTTATGGAAGTCAACCTTGTTTTCTATTGGATAAACCATTTGATGTGCATTAGGTATGATAAGCTTCACCCTGACATGATAAACATCAAAACCCCATCTCTCACATATCTCTGCTAAGACTAATTCCCAAGAAGTTAGCGCTGTAAACAGTAGCACTCGTCCCTCCCCTTTGTATCTAGAAATAGCACAAAAACTCTCCATAGTAAACCTACACAAAAATAAATTGTTACTCTCTCACACTAAGATGATATTAAAATGAGGCTTATATAAAAAATAAATTGTTACTTTCTCTTGCACGACTTCTCTTGTGAATCAAGGTGAGGGTAAGGAAGAGATGGTCACCTTCTCGGGCAACCGGTAGAACTCCAACACACCAAATGGGGAGGAATTAAAAAAGTCCAAGACTCCAAGGTGATAGAAGTCTTCCAAAGTTTGTTTAAGAAAAAACAAAAAGGAAGGTAAAAAGGTTGGACATGAGATGGCTCAAAGTACAATTTTTATAAACATGATATGATTGGGCAGGATTTTTCCCACCATTGTCAAGGGCAATGATGGAATTTCACAACATGGACCCAGTCCGAGTGAGCTACAAGGGGAAAAAAGGAAGTGAAACAACAACAGAGGGGTTGTCTGGGGTATTCATAACTTACAAGGGTTGTTTGGGAAGTTTTGAAAGTTCTGGGGGTAAAAAGTAATTTTTCCATTTATTTATCATTTAAGAATTATTCACAAAATGTCAAAACCTTAAAAATAAAAAATAAAAAATAAGCAATTACCAATATATGAGAGAGAGAGAAAAGTTGTGGAGAGTGGGACATACACCAAGTATATATTGGAAATTAAATGAATAAAAGGAAAAATTTCAAGGTATAAGGGAGGGACAAATGTCACCTTAGGGATAAAAAAGTATTTTATAGTATACAAGTAATCAGAACTAGTGTGGGAGACCCGTGTTGACACTACGGTTTATATATCAAATTCCTTTATTTTATATTGGATAGAAGACATATTTTAATCTTAAGAAAAATACATATATTTAGTATGAATATAGTCACGATTTGTTTTTTTTTTCATGGTGCCAAAATTGAGTTTGGAAGAGTTATGTTTCCATCTGTAACTTGTGTTCTTGTAATATGTAGTTTTGTATTGTTTATATTCATGTCGAGATATTCCTCTATTTTTTTGAGCATTGTTTGTAAGTATTATTTTTTGTATCTCAATTCTCATATGTAGTGTATTTTCAACCTGTAAAAGAAGAATGTATTAGTGAAAGAGTTTTTTTGTAAAAAATATTGTCTATTAATTCATGCATATAATAATTTAGTGCTAGATTAGTTCTATATTTGAAGTAAATTTTGTATTTTAAAGGTTTTCCTAGTGTGTTATGTCAATATGGAAAAGAAGGTTTAGTTGTAAGGTTTGTTGACAATTTTTTATTTTATTTTATTTTATTTTTATTTATTATTTTTTTTGTATAGAAGGTTTTTTTTTTTGTTTACATGCATTTTTTTAAGCATGCTAACCAAAAACATTAGCCGTTTGCTATGCAAGCCAACATTTCTTATAGCAGGACTTTACAAACATAGTTTGACGTTCTTAATTGGCAAAATTTTATGAAATGTTGTTTTTCATTATATCTTTCTAATTAAGTAGAAATTTCATTGTCTTGGGAGTGGTCGTGCTGCTCAAAGTTTTAATTTAGTTTTAGTGGAATTTCTTCATGATATGGATAGTAGTCCTATAATTGAAGTATAATTCTTAATAATCAATAATAATTTTTAAGAAAGTAACATTTGGTAAATAATATTTTTCAGCATTTAAACATTACTTCGAGTTTCTCAATCAGCTCCTTTGCATTTGAAGTGGAGACAACGATATGTTGTGCACTTGGGTTGATGAAAACTTCTTCTACAGCTTGGTCAATGAAAGAAAGCTATGAGTTGTAGTAGCCATCAATATTTAGTAATCTGACCTAAAACAAAGAATAAGTTAGTCTTGTTTTGTTCATAATTTCCATTGTGTATGTGTATAATTGCCATTGAATTATCAGCTGGTTATGTATGCCTAATTGTTCCGAAGTAATCACTTCAAAAAGTTCCTCAAGAGTCCATAACCTCCTGGATAACAATTCCAATTGAAATTAATTAGTCTATTTTTTTTTTTTGTATTTTTGGTTATTTATTTCAAGAAAATAAAAATATAATGACTTGTGCAAGGATTTTTGTTTTTGTGCATAATGAGTGATAAAAGAATGATAACAAAATAAAACAATGTTAGTGGGCATATAATAAATATGAAATGTAGGTTATGTATTAACCAGGCATAGCAATAAAGACATCAGAATTGCGAGTCATCTCTGCTTTTCTTTGGTGCATATCTAAAACTGGTTTTACTTCCCTACAATGACGCCAGTGACCTGACAAATTCAAAACACAATATATTATTGAATACGCATTGGTATTTATGGTTTGAGTTTTTGTTTTTGAATAGTTTGTCATAAAATTCAATAATTTTTTTTTTCATACTTCTTTATCCGTTAGAGCTTTGGGAATGATACTGAGTATACTGGGGAAAAATGTTAATATCTTATTTTTTTTAAAACGAATGGGCTTTCAATATATATATTTTTTAAAATAAACCATACCCAAGAACATGTCTTCCACTACCAAAGACAATTTGAGATATCAAGCCCATTAATCCAATATTGCCTCCTCTATATACTAAATTAATTAATTTTTTTATCACCTGAAGGGATTTGCTAGATTATTTCACATATTTATAGTTGAGCATACACAAATGAGCAGGCCATATGATTATAAGAACAATAATAGAGAAAAATACGATGGAAAGGAAGAGAGAGTGATGAAAAGAGCAATTAAAATTAAGTGAAAGGAAGAAGCTAAACCAGTTCTTTGCCAAGATCAATGACAACATCTTGGTAACTCTTTTTCTTTCCTAGGTTACTACCGCAAAAAACATAAATTGTCTTGAATTTGGATGTACTCATTTTCATTTGTTTTTTTTGCTTTACTAGCACTGCAAATTGCATTAAATCATAATAAGAAAAGATAAATTCAAGCTGCAAGTATGATATGTTTTTTATTGCTATAAAAAAACAAACTGGTTGACAATTGAACAATAATAATAAGGAAGGATGAACAAAAGAGGATCTTGGAACAACAGGGAAATTAGGTTGATGATATGTATTTTTTGTTGGAGTGTTATCATGTCTAATCTAAGAGATTGCTGATTGTGTGGGAAGATTACTCTATGGGTCCGTTTGATACGCAAGATTTTGAAGGACAGCACAGGACAACTTCTATTGTTATGTGTTTGATTTACAAATGAGATGGGAGTACAGCACAAACTACCCAATCGGTACAGCACAACTTCATAATTTTTTTGTACCGCTAAAAACACGGTACAAAAATTCTTGTGTAGTACATGACAACTTATGACAAAATTGTCCCTATTTAAAATTAAAAATTATATACTCATTGATAACATGATTTATTTTGTTTTATTTATTTATTTATCTATTTATTTATCTTTTTAAAATTTAGTTTATTTATCTATTTATTTATCTATTTAAAATTTTATTTATTTATTTATTTATCTATTTATTTATATTTTAGGATTTAGATATTAATGAAAGTTTGTTTGTTGTGGATTAAATGTTTTTAAAATTATATTAATTTTTTAACTTATTGTTATTGTTGGGCGTTGTAAAATTTGATAAGATTTTCATAAAATATTATTGTATGTTATTTATTATAAAATAAATATAGAATAATAAAAAGGTATTATCGTAATTTACTATTTTGTGTTTCGTACTGTTCAATGAAAATCAAACATAGAACAACACAAGCACTTGTGCTGTATTTTAACTATTTGTACTATACTGTACTGCTTGTGATGTTCTCTTTAACAAATCAAACGGACACTATGTCTATCAGGTGTTATATATATATATATATATTGCTTTTGGGATAGCCACTACTACCTTAGAAATGCATATTTATATATATATAGATAGAGATGGTTGCCTTGTGTTGTTCTTCTTTGGTTAATTTTTTAAATTAATTTTTTATATATTTAGTCAAAGATATTCATCATGTTTTGTCAGATTTTCTTATAAAAAAGTATTTTTGTTTTAAACTCGTACAATTTTTAATGAAAAATTGCACTTTAAAATGTTAAAATTATGATAAAATCCAAAATAAGAGTAGATTTTTTATATTATATATATTTTTGATTATATTTGATTTTCTCTTTGGTAGAATTATATTTTTTGTTTTTGTCTTGCAAAATTTTATAGAATTGTTTTACAATATAAACTGTTCCACTTCTTATTATATTGATTGCTCCGCAATTGTTTGAATAGTATTTTTAAAGGGAATTATATACCCTTTTTCCTAGCTTGTTACTTTGTTCATATTTGTAAAAACCAGTTTTTGATTGTATTTATCCTATATTTTCTTCAATTCAAATAGTCATATATATATATATATTCAATTTCAATTGTGTTTTCTCCCAGTTTAATTACTACCGGTAGTCATTAATTTAGTATTTTGTAAGCTTTTTTAATGTGAATTGAGATCAAGTGAAGATTGGGAGTTGTGACAAATATTAGATGTGTAGATATTTGCATATTTGTTCAAGAGATATCACATATGATTTGATGTGCATAGTTTACAAATATTATTTCTATTTGATATGATTTGATATGGCTGTATTTGTTTTCTCAACATTTTTTCACAATCATTTTAAAAGTATGGATATAGTTTTGTCTTTAGTTTTTTTTTTTAAACAATTCATATATGAGAATTGTATTTTTGAAATAAATAGGCAATAAGTTGTATAATTTTCAATTAGAGTATTATGTTAGGAAGGAAAATATGATAAAAATGTTAATTTAATAACTTAATATTGTTAGGTCATATGAGCGTTTTGTGTGTGTATGTGTGTATATATATATATATCATTTTAAAAAAATATTTTTAATATTGTTTATGTATGTATGGGCAACAATAAAAATTATTAAAATGAATAAGAAAAGGGGAAGTAAAAAGGAAAATAAAAGCAAATTGTGATATAAATTGTAATTCAATTAAATTAAATTTGAATTATTTATGAAATTCTTTTAAAAAGTATGTGGTTCTTGCTTCTCAGAAACCATAAAAATAATGATATTTTATTTTTCTCTGTCCTTTGTAGCTTTATTGAATAGAATAATTAAGTAAGTTGTTGAAAAAAGTTGTGGTAGTTACTGATCTATTAGTTGTTTGTATAGTGGAAATAAAGAAAATTACAATTGTACATTGAAGGTTCATTCAGATAATCAGTAAAAAAAACTTAATAACAACTCCCTAGTATTTTTAATTTGTCAAATTCGGTTTTATTTTTTCTCTACTTGGGATGTTAAGATCATTGCATAATAAATATCATATTGTTAAAAACAACACAAATAAATTATGGAAGCCAATAAAGATGTAGTAGAGTATGGAATTAAGGATGATGAAGATCAATGCAAAGTTTTAGAGAGTTTTTTAAAAAAACAATGAATGACAACTAAGAAATATTTCTAATAGCATAGGTTTATTAAAACAAAAAAGATAAATAAATAAACATGAATACAAACCACTTCACAACATCAATTAAAACTTTGAATACACATAAATTTATTATATATATTTTAAATGTTATGGTAACACTGCTTTAAAACCAACAATTGTAAATTTAAATGCACGTTATTTTATTCTTAAGTGTTGGATTTGGTCATTAAAACATAAGAGGTAATCATAATATATATCCAAACCAAAACATGTAATTGTATGCGTGTGGGAGAAAGTATTTAATTACAATAAATAAGAATGTACAAATAGAGTTAGATTCCCATCTTTTCATGTCTAATGTCATTTTTTATGAGCTGGCCACAAATTTAGAATTGTTGTGGCACAAATAATGAAAATTTTCCTAGTAATCATGTTTTTTTTTTAAAATACTATGTGACACATTGTTCCAAAACAGTTTACCAAATAGTATATGATAATTTTTTAAATAGATTAATTCGATATTAAACTTAATCGAATCCATCTTGGTGAGGAATATAAAGTTTTTAAAAGCAGAATATCAAAAGGTTCCACAAATAATAGGTAAAAAACAAACTGTCAATCTGATGGCCCTCATCATCAAATCCAGCATAAATATATTTATGTCTAATTAAAATCATCTTAGAAATTAATTTAATTTTCTATGAAAAGGTAGGCGATAGTAGTAGTAGTAGTAGTAGTAGTAGTAGTAGTAGTAATAATAATAATAATAATAATAATAATAATAATAATAATAATAATAATAATCCTTTCTTGTGTCTGTAGCTAAAAAAATTATTTCTACCATTAAAAACCATAATCAATCAATTGGATAGTTAACATGATATATATGTATCAAATTGGAAAAATTGAAAGCAGAGAATGGAAATTAACATAAAAGTCATGACTTTTTGATTGGATTCCTATAACTCGTCATCTAAAAAAATCAGAGCCCTAATATATATATATATATATATATAATCACCTATTTTGGTAACCATCGCCTCATCCATCTTCATCCTTTTGCACTTTGTTGGTGAAAAAAACCTAGGAAAATGTGATCTTCTTCCATGCTTGCATGGGCACCCTCAATTACAACGTCTTCACTTCCATCGTGAAAAGTGATACCTTAGTTAGTCGCAACTGGAACATTATGGTTTAACAGATGCATAGCTATTGCCATTAACGAATAGTGGAGAGCCATTGGAGATTAGAGATCACCATGGTCATGGAGACGAGTCTAAGAAATATCATCACTCTAAAAAAAGCACTGGCAAAGCATATCTAAGAGAAAGGTTACTTTTTTCCCACAAAATTCATGGTGGACAAAACCAAAGTTGTTTCTCCTATCTTTACATTTGAAAATTTCCAGCCTCGATGTCCGGATCTCTTTCTTTCTCTTGTTCTTTGAGTTGTTTTTGGATTTGTGTGTCGCTTTATTTGGATTGATTTTGGGATTTGTGTGTCACTTTATTTGGAGTGATTTTATTGGCATATTTGGTTCCTAACTCTTAAAAAAATGGGTTTGAACAAAGCTATGACATAAAGTAAAATACAAAATTTCATCAAATGTTCAGCCAAAGGCCTAAAAAGGGAAAACCACAACTGACCAAGATATCAAATAAACATTAATATCACCCAAATACAATATAATTAATACAAAAAATATTTAATAACTGCGAGATTAAGGGAGAAGAGGAATCTCACCAGTCAGTTTTGATCATCTTTCATTCTGGATCCGCAGGAAAATTAGGGTTTCGACTATCACTGAGTGAGAAAGGACAGTTACAAACCCTAATTATTAACAAAAAAAAAATACTTAATGTCAGAAGGATTAAGGGAGAAAAGGAATTTCACCTATTACATGATTGTGTTTGAGCTCAACCCGCAGATTAGGGATCACCAGGAAGATTAGGGTTCTCTGATCCTCTTGACTTCCGGCACTCAAGAAAATTAAGGTTTCAACCATCACTGAGAAAGAATGGGAGAGAGAGAAAGCAAGAAAGAGAGGCAGAGAGATAGATAGAGAATGAGGTATGGTTCTTTGAGATCCTCTTCCCATCAGCCACCGCCGCAGGATTAGGGTTTCGGCCACCACTGAGACGAGGAGAGGATGGAGTGGGAGAGGGAGAGGTAATCAATTAATCATTCATTGTAATTATTGATTTTTTTTAAAAAAAAACCCAATAAATGATAGAAGTTGGTTATGATCCCAAAAACTTAGAAAGAACCCATAGACATGTGACATTTATTATAGTTATAAGAATGCTTTGAATATTTTGTGTTTCTCTGAGGTGGGATGTGTTTCTTGTTATTATCTAATTAAACCAATTGGCTAATCAAGATTTACATTATTATGAAAAGCTCAAACGAATGACAATGTGCCAAATGTCGTGTGGAGAAGGTTGAATGCATTGCTATTAGTGGGGGATATCTTTAATATATAGTTATATATGGATTTTTTTAATAATGTCATTAACAAAAATAGATAACAACATTAGTAAGAGGGAAAATTAGTGTAAGTTACTATAAAGATTTTTAAAGATATGCTTCACACAATTATCTTCCTCGTAAATACCATTGAAGGGGAAAAGGGTGTTAGCATCAATTTTAAATAATTTTAAATTATGGAATAGTTATTTTAGCAACACAACAATTTATTATATTGTTTTAATAAAACACATTATATAAATATTTAAATAAATTTAATATAATTTAAATTATTAAAATTTTGAAGTTTGAATATTTTCGTGATTTAAGACCAAAAGGAAGGTGGATATAACTCTAAATATAAATTTTATTTAATAAATAAACTAGCGGCACGATGGGATATGACATTATAATTTGAACATTTTAAATCATTTTTAAAACATGTGATTATCTTTAAAAACATATGAATATGAAAAATTTAAACCTGTTAATTATCTCTACATCTGAAAATTTTGTTTAATTTAATCATTTTCTATATTTTAAATCGTTTAATACGTTAATAAAAGATTAAATAAAGCACCACATTGAAAACAACTATACATGCTAATAATATATAAATCACATTCTTTATATAAAATATTATATTATATAATGAATAAGGTAGGGAAGACAACCCATGCTACAATTCAAACTCTTTTTTAGAGAGAGATAGCAATGGAGAAACTCTTGCGACACACTTGGCTAGGCGAACTGGTGAAGGATTCGATGGTAGCAGTGGAGGAGAAAAAGGGGTGAGACAAATTATGGAGGGAAGTATGATGGTCGTCATTGGGGAAAAAGGTTGTTGTATGAGCTACATTGCTCAGAAATTGTTGCAAGAGTTGAGGGCAAATCCAACAATGTGTAAAATTAGCGAAGGTTTGACAGAGAAAATGACATTAATGGATAAGATTGCAAAGATTCTCTGTGAAGATGATATAACTCTGGTTGCACCGTTGTTTCCAACGGTGTTCATTGGGGGTAAATTGGTTGGGGGTCTAGATCGCCTTATAACCACTCATATTTTTGGTGAACTTGTTTCTATCTTAAAATCTACTCTAGCTCTTTGGCTTTAGTGGTATATTTTTTTTCTTTAATAAGAAAAGTTTATAATAAACATAATTTTTATAGTATATATCCATATATTAATATGAGTTAAGAAAATATATTATATTAATTATAAATAATCATAATATACATATATTATTATGCTTAATTTCTTATTAATCAATATTTTTAACATTCACAGAAAAAATTGATTTCCTCAATTACTCGATAAATTTGAATTCTTGTGCACTCAAAAGACTACTTTGAAAATAGCAATAAAAAATAATATTAATAAACATTTTAGTGTAACGAAAATTTATATCTTTGCTTCATTTGTGAAAGAATTTGAAATTTGTTATGGAAAAAATAAAGCGTTTATAATATTATATAATATTATATCAAATACAAAAGAAGTGTTTCATGTGTATAAAGTAAAGTTGGCAACTCAACCCTTTTAATAAAAGGAATAATTGATATAATAACGATAGTGCTGGACTTACCATCTATGACCGTCCTGGCACCATAAATGCTTATAAAGCTAATAATGATAAAATCTTTTGCTTCAGATCAAATGGCTGATTGCTAACATCATTTTTGTCAACAATACATGTATATTTTTACTTTTTAAAAATAAATAATTAAAATGTTCTGTCTGTTTTTTTTATTATATATATAGGTTATAATAATTATATTATTATTGATTATATGTTTCATTTATATATAATATCTTGTTATAATATATATATATATGTTCATTTAATTAGTTTCCTTTTCTTCCCATTGGTCATTCTTGTCATTTCAACATTCAAATTAATATAACTAATTATTACAATTTACCTTATCAATTAAATGTTTTTTGTGTATCTTTATAGCTATCTTATTCCAATCTGTTAGTTCAGGAGGGGTAGGTGTGTATAAAATAAACGCACAATCTCACAATAAATTAAAACACACACAAACAATCATGTAAGAGAAAGAAGACACACAAGTTGGTTACCCAATTCGGGCACAACCTTGCCTATATCTAGGGGGCAAAGCCCGGAGAAACAATCCACTAAAAGAGGCTGGGAATGAAGCGTACATACACACTCTCTTACTCACACAATAACAAAGAAAACCCTCTTAAGATTGCCAGATGCCCACTCTTCTCAACCCACACACCTTGGGGTCTCTCACGCATGGTTGGCTCATCCTAAATCTTCAAGCATGGTATCTAATATGGATGCACCTACGTCCCAATAGATCCTCCTCTTTTAGATTTCTCTGCGGCTTTCTAACTTGGACACCTTCCAAAGTTAGATGTTGCAATACCTGTTGCAACCGGACTTGCAAGACAACCAACTTTGTTGAACTTAACTAAGTTCTAGCCCAGTTGCAACCGAACTTGTGACACCTTCAACACTCCCAGTTCTTTCAGTTCATTTTGTAGCAGTTGACTCATCTTGAGCTTCTCCTGCCTGGAGCCGCTTATGTGAGCCCCACCCCTATTTAATACTAGTTGTTGATGTTATATTTAATTCTAGCCATTGATTTTTATGTTTTAAGTTTTTCAAAACCCTAGCCACCACTTTTCCTACATCTAATTTATTCTCTCCATTGAAGAAAAAAAAATTGAGATCTACTCCCTCATCACAACGTGGTTCAGACGATGAAAACGAGGAACTCACCTCCATGGGTGCTTGATTTTGAGTGTTTGAGGTAAGATCCGAATGTATTTTTTATTTCTACTCTTCCTTATGCTTGTTTGTGACGTGATTCTAGTTAGGGTAGGGTTTGGTGGGAATTGACAATGCCCTTTTGCGTGTGAACCGCAAGTGCACGGGTTTGTCGAAGTAATAATACCCTGGTGAGTGGGTAGTCGTATCCACAGGGAATTGTGATCAGAAACACAAAGATTGCTATTTAACTAGAATGAAGATGAATCGATAGTAGTATGAACAAAATCAATGAAAATAGAAATAAGGAAAGAAGAAGGAGGCGCAAATAAAAGATAGGAGAAGCAATCGATAGAAATTGGGGAACCTGGACATTGTTCACCCTAGGACTATTGTTTCAAGTGCAAGACCAACCATTATGTTTCTCAACTGATACTTAATGAGTTGTGAAAATCCTAAAACACAGGGTCCCAAACCTAAGGTTATCCGTGACTAACCCTACACTATGCCCTGGTGGAGAAATTGCTCAGTCTCGACGCCTCACACTGTGTAAGGTTGCTTAAAGCTTTAGGGACTCCAAGTGATAAACCCTATTCCCTAATATAAATCTAACCCTTTGGTCCAAGCGAAAGACCTCTAGTCACAATTATGCCCCAGATACTAAGGATTACTTCAACGCTTCACTCTGTTGCTTGCGCAATTAAGCCCCAACGGAGTTCGTCTCTTAGCACTTCACTCTATTGTGACCGCAAAGAACTCTTGGAACGTGGAGGTAGGATAAATCACACCGTAGGAAAAATGGGACGTTCCGCTACCTCTCGACTTACCCTCTCAACCCTCTCCAATCTAGCATTGTCTAACCCTCATGGTGCGTCACTCATCCACAAAGGATACCAAGATGGATTCTCAACTCTAGTGTCACTCTAAGGGAAAATCAACTCAACAAACATTCAAGATTGGAACTCAATTAAAAAATCAATTAAAGAAAGCATAATAAAAGGTCAAAGAAACAATATCATCCTAGGGTTTACAAGTCCAAGTACCCACTAGGGATTTAGCTCTCCATAGAGCAAAATACAATCAATAATGGAATCGAGAGTAAAGATATGCAATTCATGAATAAAACTCCCTTGGTGTCCGTGTCGATGGTCTTGTGGAGTAGCCGTGTCTTCTCCAAAGGTTCCCTCGTCAAGCCTAGGGCACATCTCGCCAAATCGATGCTGACGAAATCTCCCCCAATAACTATCTTCCGAAGGAACGTGGTGTTGAAGGCCGTAGAACCACTCTAAAAACTTAGCCAACTGATAAGTGCTTGTGTATTAGTAATACGAAGTATTTTTTTTCTTACGATGAGCAAACTTTTATCAGATTTTAGCGCTAATATATGCGTATTTGTGTTAGTTGTGTGCATGTAGGGTTGTGGAGCCAAATGTAGAGGAAGGAAGCCAAAGTAGATTGTGAGTGCACTTTGTTGATGGAATCTTGGAGTGAACAAACGTGAAGACACAAGTTGTGCTTGAAGATACATGAATGTGTGCCAACCTCCATGCGCTCAAGCAATTACATGGTTTGGAGGGGCACAAAGGCAGTCACATTTGCGTATTCCGACTTGTGCAATGCTAGCAAGATCTTCGTCAATGTTATCCCTTATTGAAGAAGCAACACAATCTACGGCATTGACATGTGCCCGTTTATGTTGCCTCGATAAAAAGTATGGATTTGGGAGTGTTTTTTGGGGGAGTACTGTAGCAGGCTAATGTAGTAATTTAATGTAGTAGTTACTGTTCACAGGCCGCTGAAAAACCAAGTTCTACAGATTCTTATGGGCGTGTGGAAATTCCACACGCTCGTATGGATTCCCAATTCCAGTCTATATAAAGCTGTGATTAAGCTTGATTTCAGAATCCTTCTTTTTATCTTTTCTCCATCTTTTCCCCAACTTTGAAGAGGCCTGCGGCTAGGGTTTAGAGGGGCTTTGGCCAGACTTTTGGAGTGGTTCTAAGGCCATCAACACCGCATTCCTTTGGAAGAGAGTTATTGGGGGAGCTTTCTTTTGCACCGATCCGGCGAGGTGTTCCCGAGGCTTGACAAGGGAACTTTTGAAGAGGATGAGGATACTCCACAAGACCGTCGACACAAATATCGAGGGGGTTTTACTTATAGATTACATGTTTTTACTTTCGATTTCATTATTGATTGTATCTTGCTCCATGGAGAGCTAAACCCCTACTGGGTACTTGGACTTGTAAACCCTAGGATGTTATTGTTTCACTGATCTTTTATTATGCTTTCCTTAATTGATGTCTTGAATTGAGTTCCAATCTTGAATGCTTGTTGAATAATTTGTCTCTTAGAGTGACACTAAGGTTGAGAGTCTACATTGGTAGTCCTTGTGAGTGAGTAACACACCATAAGGGTTAGACAAAACATGATTGGAGAGGGTCAAAAGAGTGAGTCGAGAGGTAGCAGAGCGTCCCCTTAATCCTACCTCCATGTTCCAAGGGTTCTTTGCGGTCACAATAGAGTGAAATGCTAAGAGAGGAACTCTGCTGGGGCTTAGTTGCACGAACAACAGAGTGAAGCATTGAAGTAATCCTTAGTGCTGGGACTTAATTATGACTAGGGGTCTTTCGCCTGGACCAAAGGGTTAGACCTATATTAGAGAATAGGGTTTGTCACTTGGAATCTGATAAGTGCTTGTGCGATATGAATGCGAAGCGTTCATTTCTTATGTTGAGCATTACTTTTCTTAGGTTTTTACATTAATATGTGTGTTTTTATATTACTTTTATGCAGGTAGGTTTGTGAGGCCGAGTATGAAGGAAATAGGCCAATGTGGATCATAATGCACCTATTTTTGGAGGAGATCTTGCTAAGGTTCAAAGCGAAGACATAGGGTCGGTGTGAGATGCTAGAGTGTGTGCCAACCTCCTCGTATTCGAGTGAGCACATTCATTTGGAGGGGCACAATGGCGGTCACACTCGAACATTCCGATTTATGCATATAAGAACAAGAGATCCACCAGCGTGCACATCATTGAAGAGGCAAGTGATTCACGGCGTGAGCGTGTGCCCGTTTGCGTTACCCCAATGAAAGTATGGAATTGGGAGTATTTCCGGCATAGTCTGTAGCATGACCCGGCCGAGAAATCGAGAAAGCAGAGAATCCACAGGGCGTGTGGAAATTATCCACGCCCGTGTGGAAATTCCAGAGGGCGTGTGACATCATACTACGCCGATGCGATCGCCGATTCGAGCCTTATTTAAAGCCCGATTTCAGCACGATTTTTGGTATTCTTTTCTCCATATTTTTCCCCAACTTGTGAGAGGACTTGACTGGGGTTTCGAGGGGTATTGGCCAAGGTTTTGGAGAAGTTCTACGGCTCCGACATCGTGATTCCATTAGGAAGAAGGTTGGTAGGGGAGCTTCGATCGAGGGCGTATCCTATACTGGGACGAAGGAATCTTTGGACTGACAGTAGAGGACTCTCCACAAGACCATCGACACGACCATCGAGGGGGTTTCTTTATGGATTCATTGATTTTACATTTGATTTCTTTGATTGTATTAAGCTCCATGGAGAGCTAAACCCCTAGTGGGTACTTGGATGATTGTGAACCCTAGGATGTATTCGTTTCATTGAACTTCTTTATTATGCTTTCAATAAATTGATGTTTATTGTGAGTTCCAACCTTGAATGCTTGATTGTATGAACATTTCCCCTAGAGTGATACTAGGGTTGAGAGTTCTTGTTGGTAACCTTGTGAGTGAGTGACACACCACGAGCGTTAGACAAAAGCTAGGTTGGAGAGGGTTGAGAGGGTGAGTCGAGAGGTGCAGGGGCGTCCCCTTTCCCCCCTGCGTGATAGATTCTACCTCCGTTCCTTGAGTTCTTTGCGGCCATAATAGAGTGAGTGGTCTAAGGGATGAACCTCCAGCTGGGGCCTAGTTGCGCGTGCAATGGAGTGAAGCGTTGAGAGGATCTTAGTATCTAGGGGCTTAATTGTGGCTAGGGACCTTCCGCTGGACCAAAGGGTTAGGTCTATATTTAGGGAAGAGATTTATCACTTGGAATCCCTAGAGTTCATTGCAACTCTATGTGAGTGCGAGATGTTGAGATTGTTCGATTTCTCCTCCGGGACATTTATAGAGTTAGGCATAGTTGACCTTAGATTTGGGACTATGTATGTAAGGATTTCCACGACTCACCATTGCATTGATTAGGAAGCATAATAGAGAGTTCTTGCACTTAAAGCGATTATCCTAGGTGAAGCATTATCCGAGTACCCCATCTTTATCGATTGCCTTACCCTCTTCTTACTTTTGCTCTTTCACTTGTTGATTTTATTATTGAGAATTGATTCAATTTCACACCTATCACAATTGATCTTCCACATAGCTAAGAATCAAATTAAGTATTTTCACTCCCTACTCCCTGTGGATTCGACCCCGCTCACCCGGGATTATTACTTCGAGAAACCCGTGCACTTGCGGGATATACGCAAGGGGACCTTGTCAGAATCCCTAGAGCTTCTTGGAATTGTACACAGTGTGAGGTGTTGAGATTGATTGATTTCTCCACCGGCGTATAGTGTAGAGTTAGTCACGGTTGACCTTTGGTTTGGGACTGTGTATTTTAGGATTTCCACAACTCATTAAGCATCAGTTAGGAGACATAATAGTTGGTCTTACACTTGAAGCAATAATCCTAGGGGGGAGCAATGTTCGGGTGCCCCACTTTTTATCGATTGCCTTTCCTCTTATTTAATTGCGCCATTCCTTCTTATTTTCTTTAGTTCTTTTCATATTGATTTTGTTCACACCACTATTAATTCATCCTCACTTTAGTTAAATAGCAATCTTTATGTTTCTGATCACTATTTCCTGTGGATTCGACTACCCACTCACCGGGGTATTATTACTTCGATAAACCTGTGCACTTGCGGGTCACATGCAAGGGGTGTGTCACCAACGCCTCTCCAAACCCTAGCCGCGAGTGCCTCCAAAGATGGTGAAGAGATGGGCAAAAGATGGGGAAAAAGATTTTCAAAATGTGTTGAAGTCGCAACTTAAATAGGCTTTAATCGGGCATCCACATGGCTGTGTGGAATTTCCACACGCCGGTATGAATCTGGAGGAATCAATTTTTTAGCGGCCTGTGAACAGTAACTACTACAGTAATTTCCATAGTACCCGCTACAGTACTCCGCTAAAAAATACTCCCGAATCCACACTTTCATCGAGGCCACATGAACGGGCACACATCTATGCGGTAGATAGCGTTGCATCTTTAATAAATCACATTTGACGATAATTTTGCTAGTATTGCACAAGTCGGAACACATGGGTGTGACTGCCTTTGTGTCTCTCCAATTTGCATGTTTACTCAAGCAAAACGGAGGTTGGCACACACTCATGTGTCTTTGAGTACAACTTGTGTCTTCATGTTTGTTCACTCCAAGATTTTATCAACAAAGTGAATTTACGATCTACTTTGGCTTTTTTCTTCCACACTTGTCTCCACAACCCTACATGCACAAAAGAACACGAATACACATGTATAAGAGATAAAATCTGATAAAAGTAATGCTCATTGTAAGAAAAAAAATACTTCGTATTACTAATACACAAGCACTTATCAGGAATGTTGAATTGTTTTCTTTGAGAATAAGATATAGAAATTTACAGTTAGCATAACAGAGATCTCTTTTTAATTTTGGGAGACCTAGAGACAGAATTTGGAATTGATCGAAAAATTGTAGATTGAGGTCTTATTTAGCTTGCTGCCAAATTTTAGAATTTCTACCCCTGTAATTTGTGAGATATGATCAGATTTCTATAGATGTGCTCAATGACATTTTTGCAGGAAGCATGACGATTGATCAGAGAATTTGAGGATCTTAGAAGTTGAATTAGGATTCATGTTTAATATGAAAGTTGTATTTCTTAATGTTACGTAAAGACCTAAAAAATACTCAGATTTTATACGCTTGTATTTTATGAGATATGATTTTATTAGTAAACTATCTTGGATAGGATATTTGTGCAAAACATCAAGATTGATGGGTATTTTTGACGGTCATAAATATTGAATTGGGTATGGTGAAAAATAGAAAGTTGTTTATTATTAAATTATCTGATTGTCTGCAAAATATCTCTAATTTTGGAGTTATAGATTGAGATATATTCGTGTTTAAAAGGAGTATGTTATAATTGCAAGTCTGCAGGAATAACCAGGCATTCAAATGATTGTTATGCATTGATTAGTACTTTAAACCATGTGAATTTTGGATATGTCATAGCCTTTGCTGTCTAATATCCTTAGAACTTATAATTTAGTAATTTGAGAAAAGATAGACAAACTCATGTCTGATTCAGTACTCATAGGTCATGATTGAATTTGAATATGACCTTTAGAGTGGTTAAATGCTATTTTACCCTTGAAAATAACCAATATTCAGGAGAGCAAAGTGATAGCTTGATCTTTTTCATTTATATCCTTCTTTCAATTTTCTTGCTTGTGTTAAATAGCTTTTTGATATCCTTGAAAATTATTCTCAAATACAGGGTATTCTGAGGAAACTGGTTTGATTTGGGATTTGGAGTTTTTGGGCTTTAATTAGGTAAGTATTATAAATTATATTATATATATAACCTGAAAATTTTGGATTTCCGAACTTCTGAAAGTCTTGAAAGAAAAGAAGTTATGCAATTATTGCAATTATTATTGATACCTTTGGACTTCTGATATATAATTATTTAAACATTATTATTGTTTTTATTTATTTGATTATTTTATGTTAAAAATTTTACACAAAATGATGTACCTTTTAATGAATTATTTTCTTTTTGATTTATTTAATTATGTATTATTTGAATACATTGTTAAATATTCTATTTTGAAATAATTGGATATATTTTTATTGAACATGGGATCATCTAAATTTCTGTATTTCAACTTTGTCAAACATTTTGGATAGGAAATATTTTGATGCAGTTCTCGTAGTCCCCAAATTAACTTTATAATAACCCTATCACTGGGGGTTAAACACTGACTGTGTTGACATGTAATCTGATATAGAAACTATAGTTTCCCACCGCTTTCCGTCGATGAAAAATAACAGCCTCTGATAATTTTGGCTCGGGTCACCGAGGGTAAAAATATAACCTCTGATAATTCTAGCTCTAGTTACCGAGGGTAAATATATGAATTATGTTATTTTGTTTTGGCAATAGTTGTTTGGAGGACCTATATGCTCAGCTTTTGATATTTGTGTTTATTTGAAATAAATTTAATTTCTGATTTTTGATTCTAATAAATTATATTAGTGAGTGCGTACTGGGCTGTCAATCTCTTTTCATATCAGGAGTAAAGTTGAGAGGCAGATAGCTTAGTGGGGTTCGTTGGGCGATTGACGAATAATTAGTATGTAATAAGTCTCATTTATTGTGGACGTATGTTTTATTTGAATATGTTTGTATTATTTTTTCAAAACACTTAGTCAGGTTTTTAAGGCCTTGTATATCTACTTGGTTTTGGCCTTGTAGGTGTACGACCGTTTGTCGGCGTTCGGGTCCATTGAGCCGGGTTCGGGGTGTGATAACTTCCTTCCTAAAATCATTTCAACAAACCCCTCTCCCGAGGGTCGCACCCACCAATGCGGGAATACTATCTCACCAAAGATGGTCACTAAAGATCTCCCGATCTTCTTTCCAAACTTGGTCCAAGTTTGGTCTTCACACAATCCTCAAACTTGATCTCCATTCATCCAAGTTTGGGTTTTCAATATATTGTTACTATACTTGGTTTCCTCTTATCTAAGTTTAGCCTTCAATATCTTCCAAGCATGATCTTCAATCATCCATGCTTGGGTCTTCAATCTTCAATCAAATCTCTCCATATATGATTTGTATCCTTGATTAGCTCCGCACATAAATGACCTTCATACCAACTTAAGCTCCATGCAATCTTCATGATGATCTTGCCAATCAATTAATTATTCCTCTCTTTAGAAATAGACCTCTCATAAAAGGAGTTTACTAAAGATATGATTCATTATCTTGTATCTTAACAAAGATAGATAAAATCATACCTAAGATAAAACTAGCTCTTCAAGAGAGATCCTGTTACGTTGAGGCTCTTTCCAAAAATTGTTATTCTTCATGTGAACCAATGGCACTATAAGAAAATTTCATTTTACCCACGACAATGTACCCAAGGACACATTTCGTGGGTATATACACAAAGAATACCCACGGAATAGAAAAGAATTCATAAAATAAAATATATCAAATTTACATAGGGAATAGATTCGGATTTACTCAAGAATTTACCAAGGTACTATACATCCCTGGGTAATTTGTGGGTAAAAAACATGGGTAGTTTGCTCTTGAAAATTACCCATGACATATCCAGGTAATATTTGCGTGGGAGAATCGTTCATGGGTAATCTGTGGTTAAATATAATATTTCCACAGATTGCCCAGCAAAGTTGTTTGTGTGTATTACAGTTGCTGGTAATCCCTAGGTAAATTGAGAGAATTTAATTTTGCAACATCACCCACAAATTACCTAGACATGTTATCCTTGGGAACATATTTGTGGGTAATCCCTAGTTAATCAAATATTTGAACTTTTTGCCTAAATTTTACCCATGTATTATCTAGGGAAATGGTCATAGGTAAATAGTTCATGGATAATCCTAATATAATAATAATAATTATTAAAATATAAGATTTTGATACTAAACATTTACCCACAATTTACGTAGATCCATTTTTGTGGTAATTAATTTAAAAATAATACTTTAAATTTTCTCTTAATATGTTGTTTCAAATTTTATTTAATTTTTATATTTATATTTGATAGAGCATAATATTATCAAAATTGAATTTTAGATTTATATTAACAATCATAATTAAATTAAAAAAATTAAACATTATGGAATAAATATAAAAAAATAATGTCATAATAATTTATTCTATAAATTATAAGAACATCCTGAAAAATAAGATGATAATAAAAAATCAATTGGAGATATAAATTAATCAATTAATTTACAAACTTATGAGAACTACTTAATTTATAAACAAATAAGATTGTTATTTGCACTTTTATTCAAAATGTCACTATACAAACTATATAAAATATAAATAAATAGTACATATATGAAAACATTTAAAACAAAAACCAATATAGTTAAATATAGAAAAAAGACGTACAGTTACCATTGAGTTCTAAATGGATGCTAATGAAAATCAATCAATTTGTTACATATAATTTTTATGTGTTTAAATAATTTTAGATAAACAATTATGCATTGAAATAAATTTTTTAAAAACATTATTATTGACTATTAGCATTATAAGAAAATGAATGTGTTTTTCTTTTTGGCCAATAAATATTTGATTTTAATTATTTCAAAATAATTTTAATTGAGATTAGTTAAAAATTTATAAATAAAATTATTGTAATTATAATATTTATAATTATTATGCATATCAAATAATAATATAAATTTCATGATTCAAATTAAAATTATAATTATAATGGTTTATCTCTCAAACTATTAAATATTAAACAAAACCCCTTTTAAAAAAATAAAATTAAAAAAAAAACAGAAGAAAATTATAATTGGGCAAATCCATAATAAAGTCTCCCCTCACTCCCTAAGTCCCCAAATCCCTAAGCCACTCGCCCTTATCGCCACATTCTCCACCGTAATCTCCATCGCCGTTTAGGACTCATTGGAGTCACCACCGCCATTGCTGCCTCAAAGCTTTCTCTTGTCGTCTATATCCACCTCTTCAGCGTCCCCGCATGCTTAAAGCATCGCTTTGAAGTTCGTCGGCCTTTTCCTCTTTTCTTTGGATCATCTTTAGTTCCTTTACTTCGTCGACACAGGCAGTATGCCTCTCTCCTCGATCTCTTCTCATTCTTTTCTTTGTCACCGATTTGTTTAGTTTTCTTGATTTTTAATTTGAATTTGATAGTTTTCACTATCTCTGAGAAGAAGCAAAAAAGACTGGAGTTCATTGGAGCTTGAGAGCTCGCTGGTCATCCCTGGTGAGATCCCGATCATTCTCATTTTCATTCAATCAGTTTACTACATGTTTACTTAATGAAAGCAGGCGCTTGACACAAAAAACCAAATCCATAGATTCAGTTGCTTCTAATCATCTACAAACATTGATTTAAGAGGATGATGCAACCATCTGTATCTTAGTTTCAGATGTAAACATTTATGTTTTAGGTTGGTTGGAATGAAGATGAAAGATGTTAAATTAAAATTATGCAAACTTTTAGTGAGAAGGTGTCCGAAGTCATCAGATAACTGTGTGCTTTTTATTATTCAGAATTAGTGCTCCTAAAATGTCAAAACAAAGAATTGTTGCTTGCTTTCTTTGACTTGTCAATTTTCTTTACTCTAATGCATTATTTGGTGAATATCCTGTATGAAATGACTGCGCCAATAAAATTGATTGTGAGTAGTGAATTTTTAGTTACTTAAAACAATTATCTGTCTGCATTTGGTAAAGATAAAGTTCAAATTAGAATTTTAGAATGCTGTCCAATTACTGCTTTTTTGGTAGTGCCAATCCTAGTCTTTTTGTATGCATTGTTATGCATGCTTGTTCTTAGGTGGATTTAGATAGTAAATGGATTGATTAATTTGGTTATTGAAGACTATAAAAATTATGTTGAAATTGAATAATTAACATGACATGACAGATAAAAAAATTAGTGTGAGGAACAAAGTGATTTGTTTATTGACAGATAAAACTGTCAAATCATGTAGAGGGTTTTCAATATGTCAATCTAATTTATTAACATGAAAGAGTCCACATTTATATGATTTATATGATTGATAGATGAGGTTTCGATGTATTTTATTAACATAAACTCTGTATTATATGTCTTACATTTGCAATTTCAAACTAAATTAGTAAAGAAGTGTAATATTAATGCATGAAGTACAAAACAATCATGGGACCTTTTTTTTAATTCATTGATCAAAGTGACTTATTTTGGTAGTTCAGAAAGCAAAGGTTCAGTAAAAAAGTATGGTAAAAAAAATTCAACATTGTACATGCATTTATTGTTTTAAAAAATATAATTTATAATTACATTGTGAGATAAAAATATGAAGTTTATGAATTATCAATTCTTTTTTTTAATAAGATAAAATAAATAGACATTGAATTAGATGTTATTCATGGCATGGACCAAAATTAGAGAGATGGTTGGGAATGGAAAGAAGGACTAATATCCAATTTGTTCTTTAAATTCTCTAGTTCATCAACCTGTAGTTCTCCATTTTAGATGAGCTTCAAAATTGATAGTGACCATTTCTAATTAATTCTTTGCAACAAACTCACAACCCAACTTAAAAAGATGGGCATTAAAAACAAACTTACAAAATATTTCTTGATTAGATGAAGAAAATAAAATCATTTTCTGCCTTTTTTTTTGGAGTAATTTGCATATCTCATAAATTTCCTTGTTTGTGACCATAGCATGGTACCTTAGTTGCTTGCTTTGTTTAAGCTCTTCACAATGAGTGGTAGTTTGTTTGTTTCTGTTCATTGGTTATGAATGGATGTAATTGAATGAATTTTAGATTAAACAAAGTAAGAAATACCGAGGATGGGATGGATTAGAGTGTTTGATTGGGCATTAAATTTAGTACTATCTTATAAATTTTCTTTGGATTTTCAAATACATATAGGCATCTATTGAAAACCATGTTCTTTAGCTAAAATTTTAATCCTTATCCCCACAATCCAACTGGATTTAGTTTGAGCTCTTGGCTTTAGATGTCCTGAAGTTCCAAATCTTTGCAATCAAACTCGATAGTTATAGTAATTACTGGTTACAGTATGTTAATTAGCAACACCTGATTTTGGATCTCATTTAATCAAGGAAAAGGTCTGCATGCATTTAGCATTGTTATTGCAACAATACTGATTATAAATTGGTTGTCTGTATTAATATTTAGTTAATTTGGCATATATTTTTTAACTTATGAACAGGATTGATTATACTATTATCTCACAAATGAGGACATCACGAAGCATGATTAAAGGAGCAGTTCTTGTAACAAGTGTTATTTTCTCTTTTTATTTTGTCCTCTTTTGAAACATAGTCTATGTTATTTACGAATCTATTCATTAATGATAACTCATGAAACCATCCTTCTGTTGTTTTATTCTTTGAGTACGGGTTTTTGTCAGTAAAAAGGAATCAAATGGCAAAACCCTGAAAAGATGAGATCCAAAAGATTTACAACAACATACGAATCAATTTTATTTGCTATATTCATATGAAATTTTGTTTGTTGTAATAATTAACAAGACAATAATCCATAAATTGAATGCCTTGATTCAACTTCTGAGACTATGGAAAAATAATATTAGATATTGAATTATGTTATTTGCTTGTACAGAACTTCTCAAACATATGTATCCAAGCAAGGTTGTCATTCATCCAAGATTGAGATGGGGTGAAAAGTAAATGGATTAGCCTTAATAAGGCTTTTGCATGTGGCTGATTATGATATAAACCTACTACTCTTTTTATATATCAATTTAAATCCAATTTGGAATTCCCATCTAATATCAAGCATCTTAACCCCAAATGGCGATGCTTGACTTACTAAAATTCTTTAACATGTTTTCGTTGCATTTCGAAATTTTAAGAAATTAAATTAATATTTGTTTTTGTTTTTGTTTGTTTTACATGATGGTGATGATGATGATGATGTAAGGCAGAGTGATGATATGATTAGCTAGGTGTCTATATCTTTGAGTGAACATTAAGCTGGTTTAATTTACCAAACTAAAGAATGAATGTCCAGGAAGAGAGGACCAAGTGTGGAACTGTTTTTTCTTTACTTGCATAGGGTTCCATTTCCCACCTTGGGACTTGGAAGTGGGTCCGCTTCATGATGTCCAGGGACTCATTTTTTCACTTTTCAGGACTTTCGGATCCCACAAACTAGTTATTTGAGGACGGTCTGTATTTTTATTTTGATTTCACATCTCAGGCTGATGATGCATCCTAAGTCCATGTGCTGTTTAGTCCATTTACCAGCACATGGACTTAAAACTATATCCTCAAGTGTCCATTCAATACATTTCACATTATTATGATATATGTTTGATTAGTATTTAACCTCACCCACTAACAATAAAGAATAAATATCTGATCATTATTTATTTATTATGATGTCTTATTGTCATTTGTTTCTTGGAATAATCGATTAATGTTATTGTGAGGCAAATCACTAAATTTTTCTCGTGTTTTTTTTTGTTGGATCCGGTTAAATTGGTTTCTCAGTTGGTCGGTTGAATTTGTTGTTGGAGGAAAAGTATCATATGATTTTGATTGAGTTACTATAAATTTAAATATATTTTTAAAAACTAAATCTATATTTTATAATTAATGATGGTGTTATTTATTGTTGATTATTATACTTAATTAATTGAGATTAGTAAGATAATCTTCATCTTTTAGTTTTGATATTAAATATGATAAACCATAGATTGGTACCTCAACTTTTGACTTAACATAGGAATGAAATAAAGGGAAAATCACTATTTTTTTTAAAGGATTTTTCATTTCATTTGATATTTTATATTTGTTAATACTTTTGTCCGGTTGGTTGTATCCTGGTTATGATGTAATGGATTTGAATATAATATTAAAAGAAGTTGAGGGAAAAGGAAAGAAAAGGGAAATGAATGATTGGATTATGCATGGGGAGACGTTACATAGTCAAGGAGCATGATTAATTAGTTGGAGAAAAAGTTATTTCTTTTAGTACACTCAACAGAGTTTGTTTTCATTAGCTTTGTTTCTTCATTTTGGACTTTAATAATCCATATTTACTCCATTTCCAACTTATTTAATAAAAAAAATTAATATGTCTGACACCAAGTAGATGATCCAAAGTTTCTATCAGGGGTTTTCACTTTTCACTCACTGTAGCTTTGATGGTTTGTCGAACCTATCTATCGATTTATCTCTCTTTTTATCAAATTCCATAAAATCTAGTCATGTAACTATGTTCCCCAATCCCCATTAGTAGGCTAGCTCTATGAGAAAAAATTGATTTTTGTATGTTGTTATTTCACTTTGAATTCTTTCTTGATTTCATGATTATTTTTATTAGTTATTTTTTTATTGTTATTTTAAATGATTATTTCAAATATTGTTATTTTTAATTGAATATTTTTATTAAAAGTTGACTAGTATTTGTATTATATTATAATGGTACTAATTAATGCTACGTTCATGTATATTTGGCATCTATCTTTAGATGATTGACATAAGGACTATTTTTCATCAACCAGCATTTATGGATTGTGATAAAATAAGTTATCCCTCTTGTAAATGTCAAAACCGAAGGTATCTTTTAACTGATGAAATCAAGTTGCATCTTACTAGAGATGGATTTGTCAAGGATTACTATCAATGGGTTTGCCATGGGGAACCTTTAAATATATCAAATCCTATGCAAACACCATGCAATTCATCTTTTACACGAGAAGTGGAAGGATCAAATCTATATCGCGGCATGGTCATGGGTGCCATTGGTTCTAATTTTGATCCAAATTATGATGAAAATGAGGAGGAAACACTAGATCCAAAAACTCAGATTATATACCATGCTTCAAGCTGCCGATGAGCCATTGTGGGCAGGTTGTTCTAAGCACTCACAGTTGTCAGCTATGACAAGATTGTTGAATATCAAATTTGAGTTTCATATGTTAGAGAAGTGTTATGATGCAGTATTGCATTTAATGAATGAAGCATTACTAACTGATAATAAATTGGTTGGTAGTTTTTATGAAACAAAGAATCTTGCTGCAGAGCTAGGTCTTCCATGTGAGAAAATCCACTGTGGTATTAATGGATACATGATACACTGGGATAACGATATTGATAGAAGAAGTTGCAAGTTTTGTGATAATCCTCGATATAAAAATAGACTAAGAGCATCTCCAAGAGGGAAAATTGATATACCATATCAAAAGATGTACTATTTTCCTCTTACTCCCAAGCTACAAAGATTGTATGCTTCAGAAGTTACAGCTAAGTATCTGAGGTGGCATGATGAACATAATAAAAAAGATAGTGTTATGTGCCATCCATCTGATGCTTTGGCATGGAAACATTTTGATCAAACAAATCCATCTTTTGCATTAGAGGTTTGAAATGTAAAACTATGATTATGTACAGATGGATTTCAACCATTTGGGCAATCGGGTAAGCAATATTCTTGCTGGCCTGTTATTGTGACACCATATAATTTGCCTCTATGGATGTGCATAAAAGAGGCTTACATGTTTTTGATTATTATTGGACCTGGCCCAAGAAATCTGAAACAGAAGTTAGATGTGTACTTGTAACCTTTGATAACAGAATTAAAAGATCTTTTGGATGTTGGTGTTCTCACATATGATGTTTCTAAAAGGCAAAATTTTCTTATGAGAGCTGCACTTATGTTGACCATTAGTAACTTCCAGCTTATGCAATGTTGTCTGGGTGAAGTATATGATAAGTGCTTTTGTATAAGTATTGCTAAGTATACTTTTCTTACGTTGAACATCACTTATATCAGATTTTATAACTCATTCATGTGTATTTGTGTTTTTTAGTGCATTTAGGGTTGTGGAGACAAGTTTGGAAGAAAAGAAGCAAAAATAGGTCATGGACACGATTTTTGACTTGTTTCGAGCAAGGATCAAGGCACAAGTTGTGATCATAGATATATAGGTGTGTGCCAACCTCCAAAATATGCAACTGAATATACAAAGTGGAGGGCACAAAAGACAGTCACACTCATATGTTCCAACTTGTGTAATGTTGTCCAGAGCTTCGTTAATGTGCTTTAAAAGTGGAGATGCGATGTGATCTACCACATGGATGTGTGCCCAATCTTGTGGCCTCAATAAAGAAAATGAATTCTGGAGTATTTTGGCAAAAGTAATGTAGCAATTTACTGTAGCAGTTATTGCTTACAGCTCGCAAAAAATGAGAAGCTTGGAAATTCACACGCCCGTGTGGAATTTCCACATGGGCCTGTGAAACCCTGATTTCAGTCCTTAAAATACCACTTTGAGAGTTTATTTTGGGAATCTTTATCCTATATTTTGTCTATCTTTTTGAGAGAGCGCGGCTATGGTTTGGAGAGATTTTTGGTGGAATTTTGGAGCATTCCTACGGCTTTGATTTGGCGGGGTGTGCCCTAGGCTTGACGGAGGAGTTTTTGGAACAGACGAGGTGGCTTTTGAAGACCATCATCACGGACGACAAGGGGGTTATCTCTACGGATTGCTTGCACTTATTTTTTGACTTCTTTGTTGAGTTTGTATTGCTCCATGGAGAACTAAACCCCTATTGGGTGCTTAGACTTGTAAATCCTAGGATGATTTTGTTTCATTGACTTCTATTATGTTTCTTTAATTGATGTTTTAATTGAGTTTCAATCTTGCATGCTTATTGTTGTGATTTTCCCTTAGAGTGACACTAGGGTTGAGAATCCATCTAGGTAATCCTTTGAAGGAGTGACAACTTCACTAGGGTTAGACTTAGCGAGATTGAAGAGGGTTGAGAGGGTGAGTCAAGAGGTAGCAGAATGTCCCCTTTCCCTTCCGACGTGATTTATCCTATCTCCATATTCTAAGAGTTCTTTGCGATCATGATAGAGTGAAGTGCTAAGAGACTTTCTCCACTGGGGCTTAGTTGCATGAGTGACAGAGTGAAGTGTTGAGTTATCCTTAGTGCTGGGGCTTAATTGTGCTTAGAGATCTTTCGTCTGGACCAAAGGGTTAGATCTAAATTAGGGAATAGGGTTTATCACTTGGAGTCCCTAGAACCTCAAGCAGTCCCACACAGTGTGAGGTGTTGAGAGTATCCCTTTCCGCTGGGGCATAGTATAGAGGGCTAGTCACAATTGACCTTAGGTTTGGGACCGTGTGTCTTTGGATCTTCACGACTCATTAAACTTTAATTAGGGGGCATAATATTAGTCTTGCACTTGAAACAATAGTCCTAGGGTGAGCATTGTCCGGGTACCCCATTTTACCATTGATTGTCCTCTCCATTTACTCTTGCTTGTTCTTTTTTCTCTTTTACTTTTATTTGTATTAATATTTTAAATCAAATCACAAATTGGTTTCTACTCTAGATAAATAGCAATACTTCTTGTTTCTGAACATCTATTCCCTGTGAATTCGACTACTCACTCACCGGGGTAGATTATTACTTCGACAACCCGTGTACTTGCGGTACACACACGCAAGGGGTGTGTCAGTATAGCAGGCAAAAAAGCTAATTTTCTAACTTTGGGTATTTTTTTGTATTCTTAATTGTTGTTCATGTCTTTCATTCTTATGTAGCGGTATTGTTGATATCTTAAATACTTATGCATTGCTATATTTTATTTATAGTATAATTTATAAAAATATTAGAGATTGCTATTTTTAAATTATATTTGAATATGGGATTTAATGGATGTAGGTTCAATTGATTGCTTATCGAATACCCATAAATTTTTAACTTTTAACATTAGAATTACCCAGGTATTACACAGGGAATTTATATAATTCACAAAAGGGTTACCCAGGGATTACCCAGGAATTTTATATTATAAATAGGATATTTACCCAGGGTTTACCCAGAGATTTTCTATTATTAAAAATATATTTACCTAGGACTTACCCAGGGATGTTTCGTGGAGACATTTACCCAGAGGTTTCCCAGGGATTATTTTGTGGGTAATTCTTGGTGTTTTATCAAATCACGGGAATTAATTAGCTAGGGATATAAATTATGTACCCAGAGATTGATACGTGGGTAATTTACCTAGGGATAATTAATTTCATGGGTAATGTTTCACCCACGAGCGATTTAGCTAGGGCCTCAAATCCCTGGGTATTCTCTAGCTAAACATATTTACTTAGGGATTTTTATAGTGTTACCCATAGAATTGTCCATGGGTAAATTGTTTCTTTCTTGTAGTGTGTGAGGAATTTCTCTAAACATAATCTTCCATCATGATCTTCTAGTTTTCATGTCTTTATACGCCATGTCACCATACATTAGCCACATCATCATCCTTGTCACCTCTTCATTTGTCAAGTCATGATTGCCACATCATCTCCCTTTGCCATGTCATCTCCTAGTTTGTCATATAATGCCAATCCAAGTCTCCAGACCTAACACAATCCTTTTCCCGTATTTTGAAAGGATTGTGGAAGAGCCCCTCGTCACATAATACTATTCTTATTGACATGTGTTCTGGAAGATGAAAAGTCAAGACATAAATTATTCTTAGTAACTACAAATATTGGTGTAATACATTTACTAAATATATATCCATTATTTATATATATTAATTTTATTTATTTATTTTTCCTTGTCTCCTCCATCAAGGCTTTATTTCCTAATGGATGATGATATTTTATTTTAATTTATATATGCAAATAACTAATGATTTATTTTGGTGGAGGATATCTGTCTAAAAAAGTAACAATAAAAATAAAGAACATTAGACATAGATGGCTTCAATATACATATATACATATTTATGTAAACACATACACATATCATCTAAGACCAAAGTCTCTTTAGAGAGATTTATTCTTATTGTAGGCCTCTCAAAGAAGGCAATACAAGAAAAAATCCTTAACATGGTTTATAGTGCTAAACAACTAAAAATAGAAGATGATGTTTCACCTTCTACATCACAACATCAAGTTCCAATAGAGCTTCCCCCTAAAGAACCTCCGACCAAAAACTTTAAAAGCAAATGAGTGACCAAAAAGATTAATGAACAAATCATTTTGTTAGGTATGGAAGCCTAATGTTGGCATTATGTGACAAACAAGCTGACGTGACACAAGCATTGCTGATGTGGCAAATAAGGTGACTTGGCAAAACATGTGATGATGTGGCAAACAGTGGTAAGGATGATGATGTGGTAACGCATGGTGATATGGCACATGAAGATATAAAGGCTAGAAGATCTTGGTAAGTCTCTCAATAATCCATAAGAAGAAAATACTATTTTTAGCATGAGTATCAAGGTAAAGGATCTCTCTTGAAGAGCAAGTTTATCTTAGATATGATTTAATCTATCTTCGGTAAGATCCAAGATGATAAATCTATCTTTGGTAACCTCTTTTCATGAGAGATCTATTTCTAAAGATAGGATTAATTAATTGATTAACAAGATTATCATGAAGATTGCATGGAGCATAAGTTGGTATGAAGGCTAATTATGGGCGGGGCTATTCAAGGATACAAATCATATATGGTGAGATTTGATTAAAGATTTGAAGACCCAAGCATGGATGATTGAAGATCATGCTTGGAATATATTGAAGGCTAAACTTGGATAAGAGGAGATCAAGTTTAGTAATAATATATTGAAGGCTAAACTTGGATAAGAGGAGATCAAGTTTACTAATAATATATTGAAGACCAAACTTGGACCAAGTTTGGAAAGAAGATCAGGAGATCTTTAGTGACCGTCTTTGGTGAGATTGTTTCGTGCCTTGGTGGGTACAATCCTCGGGAGAGGGGCTTGTTGAGATGACGTGAGGAATAAAGCAATTGTAGGCAGAAGGAGCTCAGGATGAGTCAATTGCTATGAAGTGAACTGAAGGAACAAGGAGGGTTAAAGGTGTCACAAGTTTGGTTGCAACTGGGCTAGAACTTAGTCAGGTTCAGCAAGGTGGGCATTGTTGCAAGTCCGGTTGTGACTGGTGTTGCAACATCTAACTTTGGAAGGTGTCCAAGTTAGGAAACCATGGAGAAGTCTAAAAGAGGAAGATCTATTGGGACGTAGGTGTGTCTATATAAGATACTCTTATTATAAATTTAGGATGAGCCACGCACGAAAAACCCAAAGGGAGTGTGGGTTGAGGAGAGTGGGCATCTGGCAGTCTTAAAAGGGCTTTCTTTGTCATTGTGTGAGTGAGAGAATGTGTTGTACTCTTCATTCTTTTACATCTTTTAGTGGATTATTTTCTCCGGGGCTCCACCCCCCAGATTTAGGCAAAGTTGTGCCGAACTGGGTAACCATATTGTGTGTCTCCTTTATCTTGCATGTTTGATTGTGTGTGTTTTTCATTAATTGAGAGTTTGAGCAAATAATTATTATACACCTACCCCTCCGGTACTAACACATTCCCCAATTTTTTTTATATTGCTGAGAAAATAACAATGCATTACATTTTTTCCCCCTGCGGCGGCCCCCGGGGGGGGTGGGGGACCTAATATTAAAAATAGTTTTTCTTGTGTGTGAATTTTATTGTATTATATTATTGACAAATTTTATAATAATCACTCCTATTGATGTAAAACCTTTGTATGTGTGTTTATTTTAAAATTAAATACATGTTATTATTATTAGAACTTATTTATATTTAATTCCTTTAATTTATGAAAAAAACAACTATTCATATATTTACAGATACCAGCAGCGTAAGCGCGGGCCGCCTACTAGTATATATTAACACTTTCATATATGTATATTTAGTTGAAGTAGATCATGCATCTAGAGGGATATCAAATATTACTTTACTATGTCTTATTTCATAACAAAATTATATAAGAAATGTAGGAGTTGGTCTTAATTCTGGGAGTGAAATAAGTCCTTGTTTACAACATAAGTTAAACATAGGACTTGATGTGATTTTTGGGCAAAAGAGGTTCTGACAAGGTCCCCTTGCGTATATCCCGCAAGTGCACGGGTTTGTCGAAGTAATAATCCTGGGTGAGCGGGTATCGAATCCACATGGAGTAGGGAATAAAAATACTTAATTCGATTCTTAGCTATGTAAAAGATCAATGATGATGAGTGTGATAATGATTCAATTCTCAACAGTAAAAGCAACAAGTAAGAGAGCAAAAGTAAAGAAGGGGGGTAAGGCAATCGATAAACATGGGGTACCCGGATAATGCTCCGCCTAGGATAATTGTTTCAAGTGCAAGAACCCTCTATTATGCTTCCTAATCAATGCAATGGTGAGTCGTGGAAATCCTTAATTACATAGTCCCAAATCTAAGGTCAACTATGCCTAACTCTATACATGTCCCGGAGGAGAAATCGAACAATCTCAACACCTCGCACTCGCATAGAGTTGCAATGAGCTCTAGGGATTCCAAGTGATAAATCTCTTCCTAATTATAGACCTAACCCTTTGGTCTAGGTGGAAGGTCCCTAACCACAATTGAGCCCTAGATACTAAGATCACCTCAACGCTTCACTCCGTTGCACGCACAACTAAGCCCCAGCGGAAGTTCATCCCTTAGACCATTCACTCTATTAAGGCCGCAAAGAACTCGAGGAACGGAGGTAGAATCTATCACGCCGGAGGGGAAAGGGGACGCTCCTGTACCTCTCGACTCACCCTCTCAACCCTCTCCAACCTAGCTTCGTCTAACGCTCATGGTGTGTCACTCACTCACAAGGTTACCAACAAGAACTCTCAACCCTAGTGTCACTCTAGGGGAAATGTTCATACAATCAAGCATTCAAGGTTGGAACTCACAATAGACATCAATTTATTGAAAGCATAATAAAGAGGTTCAAAGAAACAAATACATCCTAGGGTTCACAATACCCGAGTACCCACTAGGGTTTAGCTCTCCATGGAGCTAAGTACAATCAAAGAAATAGAATGTAAAAGAAATGAATCCATAAAGAAAACCCATCGATAGTCGTGTCGATAGTCTTGTGGAAAGTCCTCTACTCGTCGTCCAAGGATTCCCTCGTCCGGTATAGGATACGCCTCGACGGAAGCTCCCTTACCAACCTTCTTCCTAAGGAATGACGATGTCGGAGCCGTAGAACCTCTCCAAAACCTTGGCCAATACCCCTCGAAACCCTAGCCGAAGCCCTCTCTCAAGTTGGGGAAAAGATGGAGAAAAGAATAATAGAATCGGGGCTGATTCGGCTTTTTAAATAGAGTCGGAATCGGGCGACTACATCGGGCGTGGATGATTCACCGCCCGTGGGGGAATTTCCACACGGGCGTGGATAATTTCCACACGCCCGTGTGGATCCTCCCGAACTCCTGCTTTTCTTGGCGGTTTGTGAGCAAGATCTTGCTACGAGTACTTTCTACCGTGTTGCTACGATTGCTCGCTATAGTATCCGGCCCGAATAGCTTCCCGAATCCATACTTTCATCGAGATAGCATAAGCGGGCACATGTTCACGTCGTGGATCACTTGCATCTTCAATGATAGGCACGTTGGTGAAGCTCTTGTTCTATGTGCATAAGTCGGAATGCTCGAGTGTGATCGCATTTTGTGCCCCTCAAATGGATGTGCCAACTCGAATCACGAGGGAGGTTGGCACACACTCTAGCATCTCACATCGACCTATGTCTTCGCGTTTGAACCTTAGCAAGATTTCCTCCAAAATCGGTGCATTGTAATCCACATTGGCTTCTTTCCTTCATACTTGGCCTCACAACCCTAACTGCATAAAAGTAACATAAAAACACATATATTAGTGTAAAAATTTGAGAAAAGTAATGCTCAACATAAGGAATGAACGCTTTGCATCCATATCGCACAAGCACTTATCAGGTTCCTTGGTGGTCTTAAAGCCTAACACATGCCAAGCAATCCCCTACTCCTCCCTAACACAATCAACATTTATATATGCAGTTTCTCAAGGATTAAAACATACATATAAGTAGGGATTCATTGAAATTAGAAGAAAGTTCATTTGTTAAAAATAAATTTTGTGTTAGCAATGAGTTAATTTAATTACAGTGAAGATCTTTTAATTTAGAATATTTTTTTCCCACATAAAGAATATTTATTATTATGTATGAATCTTACTATATATTATGCTTCCAGCATTTATCATATCTAATTATTCCTCTTTATGTAAAAACTTCATATGTGTATATATTTTAAGATACTAGATTTACTATATTATATTGTTATTAAAATCTATCTAAATTTAGTGACGTTAATTTATAAAAAAATATCTATGTTTATTTTTACACATATTTGCATACCTTGATTAATGTTTTGAGTTGGTTGCAAAGAAGTTAGGGGAGATTAATTATGGACTCAACTAAGTATTATATAGAAAGTGTGAGTAGGTTTTCCATTATTGTATTTTGTAAAAATTAATTTATGCACAAATGTCAAAGGCTATCATTATTTGTACTTTTTGTTATTTATCCCCACAAACACATCCATTAATGTCATTTTATCCGGTTTTAATTCATTAATCTCATACATGAATACTTTTATCCCTAAACCTTGGAGCAATCTTTTAGCCACATAGCTAATATAGGAATTTTTTTACCACGACTATCATCAGGGTCATCTCTTTTAGTCCTCTCACTACAATGATGATACACGCCTCAAGGCTTGCTCCAGCAATATTTTTCTCTATCTTTTCCATTACAATTTTTTTAATCTAAGGTCATGTAGAGCAAAACAATTACAAAGAAGTGTGCAATAAGCATTTATGCTAAGTTGACAAGAGTCAGTTATAGCTACCTCATAACTATTTAATACTTATAATATGTATATATATAATCAATAAGGCCATGTTTTGAATATGAAATTTATAATAATTATTTAACAAGCAATTGACTATGGTGTAAGGTCATGTGATCTATCGCACTAACAATAATTGATATTTAATGATCTTTAATTAAATTATTTCTTTGATTTTGTAATTTTTCATCATTAAAAAATGTCTATCTGCCATTTTATTAATGCATGCGTACTAACAATACTTTAATGCTTTAAAAAAGTTCAATCATTAAATATATGTTTACTACTTTTTCCCTTTTACTTAATGAAGTAGATATGCTAAATCAAGTAATCCTTTATATATTAAGAAACCCACATGTGCTAATAGTACTATATTAGAGTTTGAGATAAATTTTTTTTATTTATATTAATACAATTATTACAATATATATATCAATAATTATAATCTAAATTTAGTTGGTGTAAAAAATATGCAATTATTTGTAATAATTATACATATTTATGTGATAAAAATAAAATATAATATCATAATACTATAAATTATACTCAATTAAATGTTATTGGACAGTAAAATTCCCATTATTTGTCACAAAACAAAAGTTAATTTAATAATTGGCTTCCAAAAATTGAATTAATCCAAACAAAATCCTTATCTATATCTATAATAATATTGATATTATAAAAACTTATATGAATAGAAGCTAAAATATTAATTAATAAAAAAATATTAAATCATAAATCTCAAGAAAATTGTGATGTTCCAATTTCTCAATCATAGTTGCTATTCTAGCATGAGTGCATGTGGCACGAAACATGACCCATAAGGGTTCATGTAATGCCAAGTGATCCTGCTGGGTCTCGGGCAAGGATGTCATTGTTGCCATGGTAGCACACCTAGTGCTGCTGTTTAATCAGTTGATCATTAGAGTGTGTCCCGAATCAAACTCTTGATCTAGGCATGCAAACTTGATGAAATTTGACCCATGGGATATCATGTGATGCTAAGTGAGGTTGAGGAGGGCCTCGGGGTTGGATACCACCATCACTCAATGCCACCACTATGTCATTTGATCACGTAAACACATCTCCAATCAAACTCTTGATCTAGTTGTATAAACTTGGTAAAACTTAGACTTGTGTGTTTTCAAGGGGTAATAATCTTGTTTGGGTACTAAACTATACCCATATTTCAAAACGGATACCGCATTTCAATTTATTTCTTTTCGGATACTACACTTTGATTTCTATTCAATGGGAGGATACTCACACGTTTCCAATGGGAATAACTTTACGTGGACACCGGATTAACGATGTGGCGAGTGTTTTGACAGGTCATTTATTGACGTGAACCTCCCGTTATTATTTTTTTAATACACATCACCAAACATAAGCCACGTCATTTTAAAAAGGGCCACATCATCATCATCATCCTCTTCGTCCCTCTTCTCCCGAGCTGGAATTCCTCTTCTTCTTCATCTTCTTCTTCTACTGCTATTGCATCTTCTACTGTTGCTCTTCTTCTTCGTCTTGTTCTTCTTCTTCTTGTGCCGCTCTTCTTCTTCTTCTTCTTCTTCTTCTTCTTCTTTTCCCTCGAACCAGGTGTTTGCCATTAGATTAGAAATACATTAACAAAAAATCAAGGAAAAAAAATCACCAAAATAGATGAAAATCCAAAAAACAGAGAAACAAAAAGGCAAACAAGTTGTTTGGATTTAAGAAAATCTAATGACATCCATTTTTTTTTTAAAATAAATTTCTTAGCCTTCCTTTATGTTTCCCCACATTCAAAACACACTGTGAGGCAATTTTAGGCAACAAACAACATAGATTCAAATCCACACAAACATTCAAATGATTCCAATAAACCCTGTCAACCTGTGCAATTAGCTGAAAATAACATTAAAACCTGGCAACAAACAGCATAGATGAAAATCCTGACAAACATAACTGTGATTCCAATAAACCCTGGAAGCTTGTGCAATTTGCCGAAAATAACATTAATTAAAGGCAACAAAAACATGCATAACCAACTCTTGCATGTTCCAAAGTGCTATGAAGCACCACAAAATTTACACAGTTTATAAGATGTTATGAAATGAAACACCACAACATTTACATAGTTTCCAAAATTTACATAGTTAGTATGTTTCCTACACTTAAAAACCCATTCAAACTGCACCACATGCTCCATCACAACTTTTACCCAATCAATGTGCATCACCAGAATTAGCAGACCGACCAACACCAGGTGGCACCCATATCTTCTTCTTCTTTGTGGCATGCATATCTTTGTCATTGATTGTAGTCCTCATTGCAGGAATTCTTAAGGCAGGTGTTGTTTTTTCAATTGAGTTTGATCTAATTGAACCACATGCTCTTTTTTTTTGCAGTAGTCTTAGCTGGGCATCTTGTAGAAGCAAGTTTTTTCCCACGTCTGGTTGATAATTCAGTCCTATTTGTCCTTGTGGCAACCATGGTTGTCCTTCTAGTGGAAGGTTGCTTGTTTGCCTCAATAACCTAAAATGGCATAGTTAAGTGTTATTCATGTAGGCAGTTTTAATATAATTTAAACATATGCATTATTTATAGTAATGCTCACCTGTGATGTAGGTTCTACTGTGAGTTTGATCTGTTGTGAGAGCGGTCCAGTATTAGTGGTTCTGTTGAGGAGATCAACCTATTCACAGAATTAATTTTGGAATAGATAAATAAAATGCAAATGAAAGGAAATAATGAAAAACAATATAATATCAAACCTGAATGAAAGGATCCTCAAGTAGCTATTGTATTCATTTGATATTATTATGTGTTGATTCTTTTCAAGGGTTGTGATAGAAAATGAGAATTCGCTTGTTTTGTTTTGCGGCAGAATTGTTCAAGCCAAAGTCTTTTATTTTTGGACTTTATGATCTGAATATTATACTGTGATTATTTTATTCTGTGAAGACATTTTGTGAAGATGGTTTCATATGTTATTTCATTATATGATTGTTAAACGTAAAAGTAGATATTAAATGTTTATGTTTCTTAGGTTTCTGTTAACAATTGATGTTTGGCTTAAATCATCATTCATTTATATATTATTTTAAATCAGTTACCATCTTTATATCTAATCTTGCCTTATGCTTTTGCCTCTTGTAGCCACATCTTTGAGACAGGCTCATCTTCCACTTTTTAGAAAATGACAAATGATGAACTTATAATGTTTAATTGCAATAATTAGCGATGGTTGCTCTTTCAGAAACCTAGTCATTGCTAGATGACAAGTATTTTATCTGATTTAAAACTTAAGCTTTTTCTTATCTTGAATAACAGTTACATGGCTCATTCATTTGTTTACCTATGCTCTAGATTACTTTCCTCAGCAGAAGTGTTCCTTTAAACTATGAATCTCACTACCATCTTGAAGTTTAGGTTAAGCTTTTATATCAGAATCAGAAAAACACATCCAGGCTTTTAATTGGGATGGTAATACACAACATTGGTAGCCAATGGCACAAATTTGATACCACAAATTTGCTAATGAGTTGCTTTATTTTTCTCCATATTGTGACTCTTACATGCACCAATTAAACTTTCTTGTCATATTTTGTTTGTTTATAAAAAATATTGAAGTAACTTGAGTCCTAAATGGCATTATAAGATTTCATTAAACCCTAATTAGCTTATTGTTATTTATCCTTACAAAACCTGAGTTGTAAATGGCACAATACAAAGCAAATTCATAATAAGGGTAAATCCCTCAGTTTACTAAAAGATACCTAATTTTGGGCCCACACTTAACCTAAATACCTTCAAATGTAATTTCCTTGTAATTTCTTGAAGGAGAGAAGCACTTACCATATTCTGCATTACCGACATCCACAGGTCGTATGACCCAGTCGACTTCCATGTTCAAACCTAGAATGACTTAGTAAATGCTCACTTTCGGTGAATGCGCAACATCTCTCACTTACTGGAGAATAAGGAGAAGACGAAGTACTCGGGAGACGAGGGACTCGGGAGAAGAGGGACGAAGAGGGTGATGATGATGTGGCCCTTTTTTTAAATGATGTGGCTTATGTTTGGTGATGTGTATTAAAAAAATAATAATTGGAGGTCCACATCGGCCTATGACCTGTCAAAACACTTGCCACGTTGTTATTCCGGTGTCCACGTCAAGTTATTCCCATCGGAAACGCACGGGTATCCTCCCGCTGAACAACAATCAAAGTGTAGTATATGAAAATAAACAAATTGAAATGCTGTATCCATTTTGAAATATGGGTATAGTTTAGTACCCAAACAAGATTATTACCCGTGTTTTCAAGTTGGCCCCTTTTTTTATAAAAAAACATATTATAAGTGGAAAGTGAAATTAAGAAAGTTCCAACAAAGTAGATTTAAAAGTTAAATTTATATTTTATTAATAATAATAATAGATTTAAAACAAATATGTTTTTTAAAATTAATAAGTTTTTTAAAAAATAATATATTTATTTAAAAAAGTTAGGTTAAAAAACAAAAAAAGACCACTTTAATAATTATAAAGAACATAAGGATGAAAGTGAAAAATGCCAATATCTTTCAGCTTAAACAAAAGCGTTTTTTTTTGCCAACGACCATTTGGTCTATTGGCATCGGGACCCTTGCTTAGGGTGTTTGCCTCGAGTGTCGAGCGTGGTTCCCCAAGTTTGATCCCCATCTCGCTGAAAGGTGAGCTGCAGTTCGGTGATGGCGTAGCACCAGCGTGTTCGTCCCACTGTCCGCGTCACTTTCTCAAAATGTCTACCGTTTTTTCATTGCCATAATAATCAGCGGCCATGCCGTCATCTACATAATCTACCTCCAATTCCTTATCTTTGTCTGTTTGCCCATGGATTTTTAAAAAATTAGAAGTTTATCGAAAAAATCCCACAAAAAATACAACAACTCCATATAATCGTAAAATTTCAATTAAAAGGCACATGACTTGAATTAAGCAGCTAGGTATTGTCAATATCATTTTTGTCTCCATTTCCAACCCATCCTCCACCAATCCATCATCCTAATGGTGGCACCCATTCCACCCATTGATCCACGGTAGACTCGGAACTAATACACAAACCCAGCATTTTTTCATTGTGATATGAAGTAAATGATCTGTAACAATTTAACAAAGAAAAGAGAAAGAGAAGAAGAAGAGAAAGAGGAGAAAAAGAGCAAGAAGAACAAGAAAAGCTTCAAATTCATATGTCCTGCTTCCCTCCTGTTTTGAACAGTTATTTATAGTTCAATCAGCTAAGAAACAAAGTAAGAGCTGAGTCAGTTAACAATGATCCAACTCAACCATTATATCCAATATACTAAAGCCACGCGAGCAACTGGTTTCTTACTCATCTATAACTACCAATTAACATTAAAATAATCCTTCAGCCTTCATTCCATAACAAACAAACACATCTTCACAGCTTTTCACAGTAACACTATCACATATTCACAGCAACACTATCACCTTATCTTCATCTTCATCAAACCACCACACCCTTCCACTTGCTATTCAAACCCAAAATCCCAGAAAACACAGCAACAACCATCACTACATATCACATTTCTATTATCTTCAACAACCAAGTGATCATTGAAGTCGACATAATCTGTCTCAAATTCCTTCTCTCCCAGTCTATCTGTCCGTAGATTTTTAAAATATTAGAAATTTATCCAAAAAAGACCACAACAAATACAATAACTCTATATAACCCTAAAGCCATTTCAATTAAAGTGCGTATGACTTGGATTAAGCAGCCTGGGTTCCTAGATGAATTGATGTCAACTCATCCTATGAACAGGGAAAGGGTGAGGTTGTTGTCACAGCCATCAGTAATTGACAATGCTTTGGGTCTGTTTAAGTACAATAATTTTGCTATTTTCTAATCCAAGTATAATGAGAACCTTGTAATAAGAAAACACAAACACAGCTCTAGGCTCCCTTGCTTCTTTAGATTCGAGGTCAAATCTTGATACACAAAAAGTGAGGCTCTCAAAAGGTGAGGATGAAAATCTCTTCATTATTTGCATCCTCATATTATAATTTTGAAAGGAAACCTTTTGAGTGTACAAGAGTATCCCACACATTTGTATACAAGGGTGGTTTTACTAAAATAACTATAATATAGTAAATTACCTGAAATAATTACTTTTTTGTTAATAATAATAATTGAAGACTGGCCAATGGGCCATCCCCTATAATTGTTTTTAACATATTTACTAAAATAACATATAAGAAAACATAGATAACCCTTAAGCCCACAAGAAAACAAATTCCTTTTTTAGCAATTCCATGTGTGGAGAAAAGATGGAAGACAGTGTGATGCCAACTCTGAATTCCTTTCAACCGTCCAAACCAACATATGCATCAACCCACATGGTTACACCAAAACACACTATCAAATCACACCAAACCCAATCTTACTCGGTTGCTACCAACCTGTCACCTCATTAAAGCACAAAATAATAATAATAAATGCTACTAATATATATATATATATATATATATATATATATATATATATATATATATATATATATATATATATATATCCTAAATTACAAAACTTCACAATAATTTTATAATTATACCCATCACGTGTTTATATCAACCAATCTAGTGGATTTTAAGTCAGCTTTGGTTGAGATCGTTTATAGGGACTTTTTTTTTCCAAATTTTAAATGAAAAAAGAAAAAGGGAATTAAAAAAAATATTTTGTAAATAATTAAAAGGGCATATTTGTATTTTTATTTGTGATTATAATTAATTATTTAACATTAAAAATATATCATATATATATATATTATATAAATATGATAATATTGCATAGTTAATATTACTTATGAATATTAATATCTTAAACAAAACATATTATCATAGGTGTATATATATATTGTTGGAAAATTTTATAATAACTGGATTATTAATAAAATTATTAGTATCATATTGTTCAAATTTGAATATCTTATCTAATTAAAAGATAACTTAAATATATCTTTTATAAATAGGTGCATTTTATCAGGTAATTGTCATTTAAAAAAATACATCTAGTTGTTTATATATAATGGATAGAAAAGTTGTATCTCTTCGTTATTATCTCAAAAAATACAATCTATTAATACGAACGAAAATGAGTTTTTAGACACAACAAACAATCTTAAGTTTTTTTTTAAATTAAGGAGAAGATCAATACCTACTTTCTTTTTTCCAATCAAGGTTTTTTCTTCACTAGTGATGGATGCAGAAAAACAAAGGCTTGTCTTATCCACTAAAGCTATTTGTATTCAAATCCTACAGCAATCTTAGAGGAGAAGGGGCAAATAACGCTTTTAGGAGAGCGTTCATCATCGTGTTTCAAGCCTATCGATTATGTACATAGATTTCCAACAATCTAAAAGCGTTATTCTAAATGGATTTTGACACTATCAAAATGATTAATCAAGATTTCATTCACCTGGATCGCTTTGATGGAGCAAACTTCACAAGATGGAAAGACAAACTAAAGTTCATGCTTACTTCTTTGAATGTATTCTACATACTTGATCCAAATTTGTCACAAATTCCTCCACCGAATGATGATGACTCCAATGTTTTAATTACTCAAAGAAAAAAAGAGAGGAAGACGAAGTTGTATGTAGGGGACTCATCCTTAATTCTCTATCTGAGTGCGTCTTTATGGTCCTACTATTTTCAGGAAATCCATTAATATATGGAATGCTAAATTTAAATACAAGGTGGAGGAGGCAATACCAAAAAGTTTCTTGTTTCAAAATATTTCAATTTTAAGTTTGAAGATAATGTGGCTATCTTGCAACAAGCACATGAGTTACAAGTTATAGTAAATCAATTAAGAATTGCCGAGATCGATCTTCTTACAGTTTGCCTTTTCAGGTTGTAGCATATCAGTGGCCAAATTGCTAAGATTCATGGAATCGTGTCAAAATCACTCCATGATTCCAGAAATTTTACACAGGAAGAGTGCAAAACGCATCTTGGATATAGAGGAAGAGTCAAGAAGAAATAAGAATGACTGAATTCACCTGCTAATGGGAAACAACTAGGCAGAGTGTTCTCAATCCATCATCTAAACCCTAACAGCGGCAAAACCAAATCAAAAGGGAGGTTTTTCTTGGTCCAAGGAACATACACAAAGTTCAAAATAAATGGGATTGCTTTGTGTGGAAAATCAGCCACCTATACGAGTCACTGCAAGTTCAAGAAAATGTGCATGAGTGAGAGACAAATTCTTGCTTTGAGATTTGATGTCCGGAGGATGACATTGCAACTATTTGTGAAGATTAGTCCATACAAGGGAAAAGTGCCCCATTGGTGGTAGCGCATAGCACCACTATTCATAGTTTTGCTATATGACAAGTCTTTTATTCCAAGACATATATCCACTTTGATGATGATGGACCAAAAGTACAAATGGGAAATGAAGCCAGATCTGCAGTTTAATGGTAAAGAGCATACGCCGACCTTGGTTTTAACGCGGATAAAAAGTGAGTCACTTACTAGTATTACACTTCATGTTCTAGACACTTGAACAAGAATCTAGTGAGGTGGAGATTTGTTAAATAAACACCGGAATAAAATGCGTATGAATTAGGAAAAGTTGTTCTTATCCGAAATGAGCATCTTTGTTGGAAGGGGGTCTTATAATGGGATGATTAAACTATCTATATGTGAGAATATTAACAAGATTGATTTTGCTTAAATAGTTGATTCTTTAATTTTGTGGCATAAAAGACTTGCACATATTAGTTTTAATACCATTGAAAGAATGGTAAAATGTGACATGATCAAATGTGGTATAAATGAATTTAAAAATTGTGAATTATGTGTTAAATAAAAAATTACAAAAAAAAACCTTTTAAAAGTGTAGAAAGGACTTCAAATTTGCTAGATTTAATACATTCTGATATATATGAATTGAATGGCATGCTTATTAGAGGTGGAAATAGATATTTTATAATTTTTATTGATGATTTCTCTAGATATACTAATGCATATTTGTTAAAACATAAAGATGAAGCTTTTAATGCTTTTAAAAATTATAAGGCATAAGTAGAAAATCAATTAGAAAAAAGAATTAAAATTCTTAGAAGCAATAGAGGTGGAGAGTAGTTTTCTAATAATTTTAATGCATTTTGTGAAGAATATGGCATTATACATCAAAAATCTGCACCTAGAACTCCTGAACAAAATGGTTTGGCTGAAAGAAAAAATAGAACATATCTTGAAATGGTTAATGCTTTATTGTTAAATGCTGAATTGCCTTTTAATCTTTGGGGTGAAGCACTTCTTGTAACTTGTCATATTTTGAATAGAATTCCTATTAAGAAAAATAAAATTTCTCCTTACGAGTTGTGGAAAGGGAGAAAACCAAATATTCATTATTTTAAAGTGTGGGGGTGTCTTTCTTATTTAAAAGACAATAATCCAAAATGAACTAAGTTGGGTCCTAAAGGGATCAAATGCGCTTTTGTTGGGCATGCATTTAATAGCAAAGCCTATAGACTTCTAATTTTAGAGTCTCTAGAGATGTAGAGTTCTTTGAACATCTTTTAATCTCAAATGATAAAGCTCAAAGTTCCTCCAATGAACTATCATCCATTGAGGCATCTCAAAAAGGTAGTGAGCAACTGAATTCTCAAATAATAAACAAAGAACCTAGTGAATTAAGAAGAAGTACTAGAGTTCGAAAGCCAAAAACACTTGGGGCTGATGAGTTGACTCACAAAATATTTTTTTTTTACTTTGTAGAAGGTGATAGAAGTAAAGTTTTGAGACAATTCCACCAATACATCCTTCAAATTGAAGATGATCAAAACTTATAAAGGAGGCAATGACTACAAGGGATACAAATTTTGGAACGTACATGTG